>NC_141025.1:702500-705000 GCF_052040795.2 Danio rerio | reverse complement strand
TCATTTGAGCTTTACCTGTACGGCTGGTATTAAGTCAGATCAATAAATGACTTAGTTGAACAGTTTCCCTGCAGTTAATGACAGTAAACGCTTCCCTGCCACTGAGGACATTTACAGCAGTCTGTGTTTTAGGTGTATTACGGTAGCGAAAGCCCTAACACATGTCCTGAGTGAGGTACAGGATGTCAGATGCTCCGTAGAGTGAAATCTGAGAGAAAATAAGAGCTAAACAACCTTCCTTTGGCTTAAACCCTACTGTTCCAGATCTGTTTTTAGTTCTTGACAAGCGACCAAAATAAAGCAGCTTTATTTTTATGATGTGTGTCATTGTGTCAGATAGCACACCTTACATTTGCATCGATGGATTTGCTCTTCAGTGTTTGGACTCTCAGTAATGACTTTAAACCACACTGAACTGAGCTAAACTGAACTGAACTTAAACACTAAAAACTGAACAACCCTGATCCAGTTACGTGAAGCTGCTTTGACACAATCTACATTGTAAAAGCGCTATACAAATAAAGCTGAACTGAATTGAACATAGAGGCTACCTGATATAGTGAATATGTGTGTATATATATATATATATATATGTATCTCATGTTCTCCATGTCTCGAGTCAGTTTCTGTGCCTAACAATCAGGTTGTCGTGGTTCTAACCTTCGATCCACAATGCGCCGGCCCTATATGGCTCCCCCTGCAGGGAGGACGGCCCCACGTCGCTCCTCCGGGATAAGCCCAGTCGGGTCCGTGGGAAAAAAACTTGGCCACCAGGTGCTCACATATGAGCCCCAACCTCAGGCCTGGCTCCAGGGTGGGGCCCTGGCTGCTCCATAACAGGCGACATCCCCATCCTTGATGTTGTTGTACTCATAAGGGGTTTTTGAACCGCACTTGGTCTGACCTGTCAGACCTTTTTGCCTTGGGAGACCCTACCAGGGGGGTTAGCCCCCGACAACCTAGCTCTTAGGATCACTCAGGCACTCAAACCCCTCCGCCACGATAAGGTGACGGTTTATGGAGGAGCACCTCCAAGTCCGAGGCCATGGTGCTTTACTGGAAAAAGGTGGTCTGCCATCTCCAGGTTGGAGGAAAGTCCTTACCCCAGGTGGAGGAGATTAAGTATCTTGGGGTTTTGTTCACAAGTGAGGGAAGGATGGAGCGTGAGATTGACAGGCGGATTAGTGCAGCAGTATTGTGGTTGATGTATCAGTCTGTTGTGGTAAAGAAGGAGCTGAGATGAAAGGCAAAGCTCTCGATTTACCGGTTATGAGCTTTGGGTCAGGACTGAAAGGACAAGATCTCGAATACTCTGAAATGATTTTCTTCACAGTGTGGCAGGGTGAGGAGCTCTGACACCCGGGAGGAGCTCAGAGTAGAGCCGCTGCTCCTCCACATCCAGAGAAGTCAGCTGAGGTGGCTCGGGCATCTGTTTTGGATGCCTCCTGGACGCCTACCTAGGGAGCTGTTCCAGGCATGTCCCTCCAGAAAGAGGCCTCAGGGAAGACCCAAGACACGCTGGAGGAACTATGGCTGCGTCCGAAACCGCCTACTACTCAGTAGGTACTGCATTTGAATGTAAACGTGCTACTCGGCTGTTAGAAAAGTACGTTCTATACAGTATGAACATGAAAAGTATGAATGGAATTCGGACGTACTACATCCGCCATTTTGTCATGGTCACGTGACCTACCTGCGTCAGTTGCGTCGCTTCACTCCCATTCATGAATTCGCTCGCAGGGCATCATGGGATAGCGCAGCATGCATGGGATGTGCACTCCAGAATCTCGCCGGAAGTAGTAAGTCATCCGGGTACTTCTCACATACTGATTTTCTAATACTATGAATTCAGACATACTACTCGGCTCGCATACTGATTTTAGCGTACTATATAGTATGGAAGTATGCGGTTTCGGACGCAGCCTATGTCTCTCGCCTGGCCTGGAAATGCCTCGGGATCCCCCTGGAGGAGCTGGAGGAAGTGTCTGGGGAGAGGGCAGTCTGGGGTTCTCTTCTAAGACTGCTGCCCCCGCGACCCGGCCCCAAAGAAGCAGATGAAAATGAATGAATATATATCATTTTTTATATTTATATATATATTTTCTTCGCAAAACAGTCCATAAATGTCTGGGAATTACCACCACAAAATCCGTCATTATTACCACAAAAAAATCACTAAAATATGGTGGAGAACTAGGGGTCTGCTTAGGGTCTGTGAGGATAAATCTGTGTTAGCAGGATTACAAGTGAGTGTGTGTGTGTGTGTGTGTGTTTAAATATATGTGCAAGTATGAGTGTGTGTGTGAACTCATACATAGGTATGAGAGAGAGAGAGAGAGAGAGTGTGTGTGAGTGTGTGTGTGTGTGTGTTTAAATATATGTGCAAGTATGAGTGTGTGTGTGAACTCATACATAGGTATGAGAGAGAGAGAGAGAGAGTGTGTGTGTGTCAGTATTGACAGAAGAGGCTGTTCTTCTGGATCCTCTAGAAGCTTCAGAT
>NC_141025.1:680000-700000 GCF_052040795.2 Danio rerio | reverse complement strand
TAACTGAGGGCGCGGGTGGTGAGGGTAGTGTTGGGGACGCCGCCCTCTCTATTCTATCACACTAGACACGGATATAACTGAGGGTGCGGGTGGTGAGGGTAGTGTCGCTGACGCCGCCCTCTCTATTCTATCACACTAGACACGAACATAACTGAGGGCGCGGGTGGTGAGGGTAGTGTTGGGGACGCCGCCCTCTCTATTCTATCACACTAGACACGGATATAACTGAGGGCGCGGGTGGTGAGGGTAGTGTTGGGGACGCCACCCTCTCTATTCTGGCGCACTAGACGCGGATATAACTGAGAACGCGGGTGGTGAGGGTAGTGTTGGGGACGCCGCCCTCTCTATTCTATCACACTAGACACAGATATAACTGAGGGCGCGGGTGGTGAGGGTAGTGTTGGGGACGCCACCCTCTCTATTCTATCGCACTAGACGCGGATATAACTGAGGGCGCGGGTGGTGAGGGTAGTGTTGGGGACGCCACCCTCTCTATTCTATCGCACTAGACGCAGATATAACTGAGGGCGCGGGTGGTGAGGGTAGTGTTGGGGACGCCACCCTCTCTATTCTATCGCACTAGACGCGGATATAACTGAGGGCGCGGGTGGTGAGGGTAGTGCGCGGACGCCACCCTCTCTATTCTGGCGCACTAGATGCGGATATAACTGAGGGCGCGGGTGGTGAGGGTAGTGCGCGGACGCCACCCTCTCTATTCTGGCGCACTAGACGCGGATATAACTGAGGGTGCGGGTGGTGAGGGTAGTGTTGGGGACGCCACCCTCTCTATTCTGGCGCACTAGACGCGGATATAACTGAGGGTGCGGGTGGTGAGGGTAGTGTTGGGGACGCCACCCTCTCTATTCTGGCGCACTAGACGCGGATATAACTGAGAACGCGGGTGGTGAGGGTAGTGTTGGGGACGCCGCCCTCTCTATTCTATCACACTAGACATGGATATAACTGAGGGTGCGGGTGGTGAGGGTAGTGTCGCTGACGCCGCCCTCTCTATTCTATCACACTAGACACGAACATAACTGAGGGCGCGGGTGGTGAGGGTAGTGTCGCTGACGCCGCCCTCTCTATTCTATCACACTAGACACGAACATAACTGAGGGCGCGGGTGGTGAGGGTAGTGTTGGGGACGCCGCCCTCTCTATTCTATCACACTAGACACGGATATAACTGAGGGCGCGGGTGGTGAGGGTAGTGTTGGGGACGCCGCCCTCTCTATTCTATCACACTAGACATGGATATAACTGAGGGTGCGGGTGGTGAGGGTAGTGTCGCTGACGCCGCCCTCTCTATTCTATCACACTAGACACGAACATAACTGAGGGCGCGGGTGGTGAGGGTAGTGTTGGGGACGCCGCCCACTCTATTCTATCACACTAGACACGGATATAACTGAGGGCGCGGGTGGTGAGGGTAGTGTCGCTGACGCCGCCCTCTCTATTCTATCACACTAGACACGAACATAACTGAGGGCGCGGGTGGTGAGGGTAGTGTTGGGGACGCCGCCCTCTCTATTCTATCACACTAGACACGGATATAACTGAGGGCGCGGGTGGTGAGGGTAGTGTTGGGGACGCCGCCCTCTCTATTCTATCACACTAGACATGGATATAACTGAGGGTGCGGGTGGTGAGGGTAGTGTCGCTGACGCCGCCCTCTCTATTCTATCACACTAGACACGAACATAACTGAGGGCGCGGGTGGTGAGGGTAGTGTTGGGGACGCCGCCCTCTCTATTCTATCACACTAGACACGGATATAACTGAGGGCGCGGGTGGTGAGGGTAGTGTTGGGGACGCCACCCTCTCTATTCTGGCGCACTAGACGCGGATATAACTGAGAACGCGGGTGGTGAGGGTAGTGTTGGGGACGCCGCCCTCTCTATTCTATCACACTAGACACAGATATAACTGAGGGCGCGGGTGGTGAGGGTAGTGTTGGGGACGCCACCCTCTCTATTCTATCGCACTAGACGCGGATATAACTGAGGGCGCGGGTGGTGAGGGTAGTGTTGGGGACGCCACCCTCTCTATTCTATCGCACTAGACGCAGATATAACTGAGGGCGCGGGTGGTGAGGGTAGTGAGGGTAGTGTTGGGGACGCCACCCTCTCTATTCTATCGCACTAGACGCGGATATAACTGAGGGCGCGGGTGGTGAGGGTAGTGCGCGGACGCCACCCTCTCTATTCTGGCGCACTAGATGCGGATATAACTGAGGGCGCGGGTGGTGAGGGTAGTGCGCGGACGCCACCCTCTCTATTCTGGCGCACTAGACGCGGATATAACTGAGGGTGCGGGTGGTGAGGGTAGTGTTGGGGACGCCACCCTCTCTATTCTGGCGCACTAGACGCGGATATAACTGAGGGTGCGGGTGGTGAGGGTAGTGTTGGGGACGCCACCCTCTCTATTCTGGCGCACTAGACGCGGATATAACTGAGAACGCGGGTGGTGAGGGTAGTGTTGGGGACGCCGCCCTCTCTATTCTATCACACTAGACATGGATATAACTGAGGGTGCGGGTGGTGAGGGTAGTGTCGCTGACGCCGCCCTCTCTATTCTATCACACTAGACACGAACATAACTGAGGGCGCGGGTGGTGAGGGTAGTGTCGCTGACGCCGCCCTCTCTATTCTATCACACTAGACACGAACATAACTGAGGGCGCGGGTGGTGAGGGTAGTGTTGGGGACGCCGCCCTCTCTATTCTATCACACTAGACACGGATATAACTGAGGGCGCGGGTGGTGAGGGTAGTGTTGGGGACGCCGCCCTCTCTATTCTATCACACTAGACATGGATATAACTGAGGGTGCGGGTGGTGAGGGTAGTGTCGCTGACGCCGCCCTCTCTATTCTATCACACTAGACACGAACATAACTGAGGGCGCGGGTGGTGAGGGTAGTGTTGGGGACGCCGCCCACTCTATTCTATCACACTAGACACGGATATAACTGAGGGCGTGGGTGGTGAGGGTAGTGTTGGGGACGCCGCCCACTCTATTCTATCACACTAGACACGGATATAACTGAGGGCGCGGGTGGTGAGGGTAGTGTCGCTGACGCCGCCCTCTCTATTCTATCGCTCTAGACACGGACATAACTGAGAACGCGGGTGGTGAGGGTAGTGTTGGGGACGCCGCCCTCTCTATTCTATCACACTAGACATGGATATAACTGAGGGCGCGGGTGGTGAGGGTAGTGTTGGGGACGCCGCCCTCTCTATTCTATCACACTAGACACGAACATAACTGAGGGCGCGGGTGGTGAGGGTAGTGTTGGGGACGCCGCCCACTCTATTCTATCACACTAGACACGGATATAACTGAGGGCGCGGGTGGTGAGGGTAGTGTTGGGGACGCCGCCCTCTCTATTCTATCACACTAGACATGGATATAACTGAGGGCGCGGGTGGTGAGGGTAGTGTTGGGGACGCCGCCCTCTCTATTCTATCACACTAGACATGGATATAACTGAGGGCGCGGGTGGTGAGGGTAGTGTTGGGGACGCCGCCCTCTCTATTCTATCACACTAGACATGGATATAACTGAGGGTGCGGGTGGTGAGGGTAGTGTCGCTGACGCCGCCCTCTCTATTCTATCACACTAGACACGAACATAACTGAGGGTGCGGGTGGTGAGGGTAGTAGTAGAGGCCTCTATGGACACGCTGGCCCTGATCAGGAGCCACTGCTTGAGGAGACTGGAGACTGTCATCTACATTATATACAAATAACGGCTCCAGATGAGTAAACTCTGATATAATCAACACAAATACACTCCCAGCAGCAGGAGGCTCAGCTACAGGAGCAGACGTGACCGCAGTGTGAGGAGTCTCATTACCAGCTGTCAATGCAAAATGCAGGAACAGTCATCAACTACAGGTATTAAGTATGAGTCTGGAGAACAGAGCAAGAGTGTCATATCAGACATGAGCTGGAGGACAGAGGACACGGCTGTACACACTGTACAGCGAATCAGAACAGTGGAGCACCCGCTGATCCTCACAATATAAACACTCTCTATCAACCACTGGAGTGTGTGTGTGTGTGTGTGTGTGTGTGTGTGTGTGTGTGTGTGTGTGTGTGATCTGTCTGAGTACACACCAGCTCGGTGTGTGTGTGTGATGATGAACTCCAGACTGGAGGATTATTTACAGCCACATCAGCGGCACATCACACGCCTGCCGCATCTCCAATGAAGACTTTTATCAAGAAACAAAGACATTTTCAGACTAATCGTGTGGTGTAGAGTACAGCCATATACCTGAGTATGTGTGCGTGTGTGTACCTGCATGTCCAGCTCATGGCACCTCTGAGCGATCTCCTCCTTTCCGGCCAGTGCATCATTCAGCTCCTCCACTGTCTTCTTCAGCTGCGCGCACACACACACACACACACACACACACACACACACACACACACACACACACACACACACACACACACACACACAAGGTTTATTATCAGCCACATCATTAGCTTATTAGCTGTGCTCTGAGCTCTGATCATACCTGCCGGTCCAGATCAGCATACGAGTCACTTCCTGAAGGCACAGGCGACTCTTTGCTCATCAACTGTGAACACACACACACACACACACACACACACACACATGAATAAACACCAGTCTGACACATAAAGAGATGTACGCACAAAGATGCACACAATAACACTGCCGCTTGCGTAGACACGCACACAGACACACAGACGCACACACACTGACCTCCTGAATGGCTGTCATCACCACGTGCTGCACAGACTCCTCCATCATCATGATGGTCTGGATATACTCTGCAAATAAGATCATCATCATCATCATCAACATCGTCATCATCATCATCACCATCATCATCATCATCATCACCATCATCATCATCACCATCATCATCTTTATCATCATCACCATCATCATCTTTATCTTCATCATCATCATCACCATCGTCATCATCATCATCATCTTTATCTTCATCATCATCATCATCATCATCATCATCATCACCACCATCATCATCACCACCATCATCATCACCATCACCATCGTCATCATCATCATCATCATCGTCATCATCATCCTCATCATCACCATCATCATCTTCATCATCATCATCACCTTCATCATCATTATCATCATCATCATTATCACCATCATCATCTTCATCATCATCACCTTCATCATCATCATCATCATCATCATCACCATCATCATCAACATCATCATTACCATCATCATCATTATCATCATCATCATTATCACCATCATCATCTTCATCATCATCACCTTCATCATCATTATCATCATCATCATTATCACCATCATCATCTTCATCATCATCACCTTCATCATCATTATCATCATCACCATCATCATCTTCATCATTATCACCATCATCATCATCTTCATCATCATCAGTGGACCAGCAGCCATTAAACTGAATGGAGATACTGTGAGAGGTCATTACTAGGGGTGTAACAGATCAGATGGATCCATACAGATTACAACCGATGAATCAGAACGCATGTGACCCGGGGATTATTAACTTTGAACTTGTAGGTTACTGCAGAGAGAACGCCCCTGCATCACTCAAATCACATGCATGACCGCATTTTGGCTTCGCTGTAAAATATAATGATGACGGAAGAAGTTCTGCCTAAATGCTGTCTTAGGCAATTAATTAAAGGTGTTCAATTTAAACCCGCGCAACATCAATGATAAATGATGCTGATCTGCATATGTTTACCATTAATTCTTAGAAACGGTGCATCTAAATCTGCGCTTGATCGAGATTGTTGGAGCAATTACATTGTGTAACCAATAGGTGGAGACAAACATCCATCAACATTAGGTCCCTGAATATGTTTCAGAAATGATCCAGCAATAATGAATCATGAGGTTTAATGTGTGGGTTGGTGAATGATTAACTGAAAATAAAGATATGTTGTATGTTGTAAATATATTTGCTGTACTATTTTTCTATAAATGGAAAGGAAATGACATTTGTCTCCTCCCTTTTTTGCTGATCCGAAAAATGGTCCAATCCGTGACTGAAAAACCGCAGTGTGATCCCAACCATGATGAGATATGTGATCCGTTACACCACTATAGCCATTACTATTAATACCTGCTGAATAGCTGCTTTCTGTGTCGACAGACAAACTGATGAACTTCCCTGATGTAGAGCTGGATTATCAGCATCATCACTAGGCCCACACAGAGTCTGCGCACGCAGAATTCTGCAGATTTCGGCCCATCGTTAATTCTGTTTATTTACTCGTGTAAATGACCGTAAATCTAAATTTAATTAATTAATTTCAGTAATATTATTGACTAATGTGAAAATGATTTATGTACAAGGCAGTGTGTACAGTCATATGTTCTGTCTTTTAGTAGAGATATTATATGAGAGACTGGCTTTGTTTACCAAATCAAGTGAATCTAATTGGATTTGCATTTTAAAGATTAAATAAAAGTAAAAAAGATATTTTTTTTATGTCACATATTCAGGTTTTAGTTATGATACTAAAATAATTCCACTGAAATCTGCAGATTTTTACCAAAATTTTTGGCAGAAATAGCAAAAAACATCCGCAGATTGCGTCTGGCCCTAGTCATTACTAATGTATACAGCATAATGATAACAGCACACACACATGCATATACACACACACAGTTGAACACACTTTCTTGCACACATCACTAGGGATGGGTATCGCTAAGGTTTTACCAGTATTACTACTGTTATGGATAGCACTCATCGGTTCGGTGCTTTAGCGGTTCCCTTATCGGTACTTTTAGTAGTGTTTTAAATGAAAAAGCAAGAACAAATAAAACAGAATTATCAGCACTTTATTTTATTATTATGACTTTAATGTAGAATAAAATAAAACTAATAACTGTAACACAATCAATGAAAATGTAAAAGAATGTAGAGTGCTAATGAAGGAAAATGACCATTCCTCTGGAGGAACATCAGCATGTCTGCCTCTCCGGCAGCTCTCTCTTGGTTTGTTATGATCTCTGCAGCTCACAATACCCTCTCTGAGTTGCATAATGCAGTTGAATGATCAGATGGGCTAGGGGTGCTCAGAGTAACCTGTTAACCATTACCGAAAGGATGCATTTTCACCCTATTCAACAGTTAAGCGACTGAAAACTGTTCATTTTTATTTAGCACGATTTCAGCTTTGCTGCATGAATCTGCAACACACATGTGATAAGTCGCGGTGCGGTAACACATGCAGCTAGAGACGCAGCCCATTCTCCCAAAGAGGATGTGAAAGAAGGACACTGCTGCTCACAGTCTGACAGCTGAACACTGATGCTGAAGCCTCTCTCCTGGATCTGGTCATCAACATCTTCCTCTCTTTGCAAAAGCAAAACTCTCTGAACTCTTCTCTGCTTTAGAAACAAGTCAGAGCGTCAGGGTTTGCTCTCCATCAGAGCGCCCACCCCACCGCACCGCTCACAAACACAACAGATAGTTGTGATGATTTAGTGTACAACCAACAACCCAACCCTTCTCCATCTGCAGAACTGCAGTTATTAATAGATCTAATACAACATCCACTTTTAAAATAGCCGACATAATCTACCATCAAACACATGCAGTGATCTTCATGATTTCTGCATAATGATTCCTCTACAGCAAACTGAGGCATTCATTTTAAAGCTTATAAATCATGTACGCAAATCAATGCAACTCTATACTAAATGTAAAAACACAGTGATTATGTGCTATAGCAGCCCATAGACTGCCTTAAATAATAATCAACGTATGTCTGATCACGCGCAGGGCAGGAGCACATGAGCCGCGAGTGAGAGAGGAAATGAAAGCACAGAAGCGCAGACACTCAACACACAATCTTCAACATGATGACTTCTGTTTAATATGATGACAGAGGGTTATGATATGATCATAACAGCAGAGCATTCATTAAATGCATATTTCCACCGCATCAGTAGATGTGAGGCAGCCTGATGCTTTTATTTGACAGAAGAAAAAAACAAACATGATTAGAAAAACTGTCTTTTATAACTCTACAGTACACCGCCGGTTCTTGAACAGCATCAGTCAGTTAGGGCTGTAACGATACACCAAACCCACGATTCGATTCATATCACGATTTTTTTTTCGTGTGGGGTGGGGAAAAAAAGATTTTTAAAACTATTTTTTATTAAATAAAATTATATCATTTTTGTTTTCTTTGTAACAAAATACTTTTGAAAAACCAAACAGAACTAAACTGCATTGTGTAGATGGTTCAAGCATGTTAAAAATTCTTTTTCCATCAAGTTCTCTTACATAGAAAAAGTAAATTAAATGGCTATAGGGATGCTCATTTCGGTTAATTTTGCTAACAGACAACCGCCGCTCATTAATCGGTTATTATAATAACGGTTAACTGGTCAGATTACTATTAATTTTATATTAAACAAATTGACGTGTCTATTTTGTGTCTGACACATTAAATATTGCATTTTAAAATAGGCTACTGATTTATTTTTAAATGCTAGCATATTAATAACAGAACAGAACAACAGAGCATTTTCACGCACCTGCAGTGTTTAGCACAGAAGAGCAGAATAATCTAAATAAAATGAATAAAATAAATAGGACTGCCCTAAATTATTTACACTTAAATAATTAATTTATATTACAAAACGAAAATACTGACTGATTCTTTTTAATAACCGGCATAGGCTGTTTTTTTCAATCATGTTTTTTCTTCCGTCAAATAAAAATCGCAGACTTCCTCAAATTGCCCGCTCCACGGAAAATATGCATTTATTTAATGCCCCGCTGTTATTATTATAATAACAAAGCCTTTTACATTTTAATAGAAATCATTATTTTAAAGAATAAGTCCTGATCGATGGTTTCCTCTCTCTCCCTCGCGGTTCAAGTGCGCGCGCTGCGTGATGAAAAGACAACAACAACGTGCGCATATGTAGACTTTTTGTAAACAGTTTTGTTGTTTAAATATGCTATTGCATTAATATGCATACATGCTTTATAAGCCGAAAACAAGGCGCATCTCACTGCCTTTATGTTGACAAGGAAAAAAGAAGAGAAGAGGCGCGGTCCTCTTATGAAACGACTGAATCAGCTGGGTATCGATTGTGCATAAGTGTTGCTGTCTGTGTTGTTACAATTGTAATATTTAATGCTATTGTTATATTCAAGATTTATACATTCATACAGCTCTGGATAACTTAAAACAGCGATTAGACCTTCAGAGCGGCATGCATCCTGAAGTAAAGCGAAACGGCTATAAATTTCCAGCAAGATAGAGTGATGAGTGATTATAAGTCATATGCATTTATCTATAAATAAAGTATAACTATAGAAACCATGTGCATCTTAACTGAAAGCTTTGTCCTGTTTCCTGGCCTCACGCATCGCGCTGTCAGTCAACACGTAACGTTAACTCTCAAAGGTTCAAACAGAAAGCGCACAGCACGGTTACAGAAAAGTTTCCTCTGCAGAGGAGTCGGGGCATCTGGTGAACGCCCATCCCTCTCTGCGCAGCCACATTAACAACAATGCTTTGACAGCACTGGCAATGTTTCTGCCGTTGTCTGTTGTCAAGAGGGGTTAAGTTGGTTTTGTTTTTGATATTCCTGACACATTCAGACAGTCCCTTACTAAGAGCTCCTTGTGAGCTCTCCCGGTTAAACGCTAATTGCGAGGGCTTAAACGGAGCAGTGCTTGTAATGTCGAGCGGAAAAAAAGTGTTTCCTCACGTTCTTCTTCAACTAGCTCAACTTTTGCAGGCACGCGTGACGTTATTGGAAAGGTAGTCACGGGGTGTGTCGCGATTCTCCCTTATCACACCGCGACACAGGATCGTAGATCTGAGTGTCGCGATTTCGATTTTATATCGTGTATCGTTACAGTCAGTGTTGTTTTTGTTTTGTCATTTAAGTTAAAGTATCTACGGCAGGCCTGGTTAGTTTGAAATATAACCCATTTGACTCCTTGTACAAGCTTATGAGCGGTGTCGCTGAATGTGTGCGCACAGCTCTGATCTGTGAAGGCGTTTACTTGACGCGCTCGCCGTTATCCTTATGTGAGATTCCCTACTGTGCAGACGAATAACAAATATCACAAATTAGAGAAGGCTGATCTGTTAAACGATGCTGCAGTGAGTAATGTTCATTCAGCAATAACTCTCCAGTCAACGTCAGAGCTACTCTGATATAATCGATCTTCTGTCTTTTTTAATTTAGCAACGATTAGGGCTGGGCGATAAAATCGATATTTATTGACCGAACACTATTGTCAATATCTATGAAAAAGATTCGGTGTGTAGTTTTGTCTGAAGGCTATAGTTTTATATAAATGTGGCGGCTGAGCTAATAAGCTTAGGGTGTCATTTTGTCATTTCCAATGGAGGCGCACGACTGAACAACGCACTCATGGGAGCGACACGCACATGTTGTGCAAGCGGCGCACATGTAAACTAGGCACACCTAGTTGAAAACATCTAAACTATTTAATCGAGTCTGGCTGCAGATTTGCACTTGCACGTTCAGGCTTGCACCCTCGGACTTGCAAGCTCAGGCAACCTTGCTTCCTCTGCAAGTGACGTCATTTATAATCGCCACCTGAGGCTGCTTGCATGAAAGTCTTTAGTAATTTAATTTTAGGGTGTCCCTGAGGGGGAAAATCCCTGAGGTAAGGGATTTCATTAAAGCCTGGTTTATACTTCGGTGCTGAGTGATCGGCGTGACCCACAGCACATGTCTTGCGCATTGCTGTGCATTTATACTCCTGCGCGCTGTTTGTGTTGATCTGCAATACACTCCAGAAACACTAGCTGGCAGTAAAGCGTTTATGTTCCTCTGTGTCGAGTTTAGTTCTGCTTTTCTGAGCGCTTCCTTAAATGTACAAGTGGCTCAAACTCGCTCATTTTGAGGCAGGAACCAGCGGACGTGCACCAACTTTAACCATGAGGTAAACACAAAACAACAGTCTCCACCCGGAGCTCCTTCATGGGACTCCACACCTGTAAACACTCGCTCCATCAGGCTCGCGCAACTCTCGCCCACACAGGTCAACGCTACCAAGCTGACCAACCAAAGAGCTTGTGCTGTGCACCGTTGCGACGTGTAGTTCCATTTTTTAAACAGTGCGCGGCAGCGACGTCGACGGCCATGGCGAGGGCTATGCGTCCATGCGTAGGCCGCGCCGTAGCATACACGTGCGCTTGACGCAGAAGCTTAAATCCGCCTTAAGAGCATTGCAAAAACTTCTAATGTGTCACCCCTACCTAAATACCTGTTTTCTAAGCGTTTGACTGTAGTTTCTGGAAACATATGGTGACGGGCACCTCAGTTGCTTTAGTTACGCAAACAGATCGTAACAAACTACGAATGCTTGCCTTACAACAGCTCTGCAGTAATGTTTCACATCATCTGTGCCGATTTCCTTCAGTTAAGCGAGTCGAGACGTTCCCTTATTGAGTCCATCTCGACATTATGTGTGGAGGACCTATAAAACTGGGCCGAGATCTTGCAGAGACTGTTGAAACTGCACTGAAACGGCGACTTCATATGGATGCACTCCTGCGCAGACGTGCTAACTCATCAACATGTCTTAGTTTATTTATTAAATGGTTTTATTAAATTATTCATCTGCAGTCCTGTGAGTCTTTCATCTAAAACATTTTTATTTGGGTGAGAATGCTTGAACTTTGAGGGCGTACTCATACTATGCTATCCGATACCGTGCCCAGGCCCGTTTCCCGGATCGTTTGAGAAGTGTGAGTGCGCCGAATCGGGCTCAGGCACGGTTCACTTGGCCGGCCCTGGCCCGTTGCAAAACGCACCAAAGCCTGAAACTGAAAGCGAGACATGACTTTAAGGGGCTGTTTGATATGGATTTATTAATCATTCTTACTGTTCAGTGAACGCAAACTGCCGTAGTTTATTAAAGACGCAAACCTCTCACTGCACGACAGCTGCACCTACAGCAGACCTCCTCATTCCTGCAGCACGAGGGCTTTATGACTGTTTATGAGCGCCAAAAGTGGCGGATCTGTTCGGCGAAATATCTGACTGCGTGTCCCCGCATCCCTAAGGACTGTTTAGCGAAATATGTGACTGCATGTCACTGCATAACAAACCACTGACACGATATAACTAGAGAAATCTCCACTGTGCTGAGCGAGAGCGCTTCTCACTGAACAGCGCAGCAGCGATGACGTAAGCGTGCCCAGGCCCGATTGTAGTGTGAGTGCGGGCCGTCGGGGGAGACGGGAGGGGGGACAAGCGTGCTTTGGCCCGGTTCGAGGCAACTGTACATAGTGTGAGTACGGCCTCAGTCTCATTTGTTCAAGGGAGCTGATTAGGTCCCTTACAGGAAATGGTTGCTAAGGACTAAGGGGAAATACTGAATGACAGCCTTGAGTTGATCTTTCTTTCTTTTTTTTTCTCCTTGCAAACCAACTTTCACAAAGGGTACCCTTAACCTTAAACTGAGGGATGTTTGGGTTAAGGACTTCATGCAATCGAGCCCTGCACTCTCCCGTCACAGCACTTGCATCCACATCTGCAATCTTGTTTACGATCGTCCTGGGACCTGCTGATTAACCAATAGTTTCCCAAGTCATTCAAGAATCATTGCTGCAAGACCATAATGTGTGTTCATTAGTTGTAATACTAAAACTCCCTGAAATGTTTAAAATACAAACTAAAATTCAGATTTGCTTTAGCCTGTTGTTTTTTATTCTTAACTGTTTAGGAATACTTTGTGTGTCTATTTAGACCTGATAGTTCATATCAATAAATAATAAGCTGTGCTGGTATGAATTTTAATAGTAGCCTGCTTTGGTAAATTTCCATTAAAGCTTTAAAATCATATGCTGAACAGGGCTCGAAATTAACCTTTTTACTTGGTAGCACCGGTGCTCCCAACTTTAAATATTTATGAGCACCAAAAAATTTTTAGGAGCACCAGAAAAAATGAATGAGCACCGCTGCAAATAGTTTTTTAAGGTATTTGTTTTATTTTAAAACAACATTAATAGGACTGACAAATACCAGAAACAACTATCTAACTAAAGGCTGATTTATACTTCTGCGTCAAACACCGGCGTATGCTACAGCGCTGACGCATAGCCCTTCGCCGTGGCCGTGGCCGTCACTGACGTGCACCTCTCAAAAAATGTAACTACACGTCGCAACGACGCATAGCGTAAGCTCTGTGAGTGGTCGGCTTGGTAGCGCTGACGAGTCTGGGCGGGACCGAGAGCCGCGCGAATGGCGCGAGCGATTGTTTACAAGTGTGGAGTCGCGTGAAGGAGCTCCGGATGGAAAGTTTTGTTTTGTGTTTACCTCATAGTTAAAGTTGTTGCACGTCCGCCGGTTCCTGCCTCTAAATGAGCAAGTTTGAGTCACTTGTACATCCCGGAAGTGTTCAGGAAAAGCTAAAAACCAGAGAAGAAACTCGACACAGAGGAACATTTACACCTCACTGCCAACTAGCGTTTCGGAAGTGTTAATGCAGACCAACAGAGACAGCAGCAGAAGTATAAATGCACAGCTGCTCGCGTTGCATGCGCCGTGGGTCACGCCGGTCACTTGACGCAGAAGTATAAATCAGGCTTAATGCTGCGAAGACATTGATATTTGTGTGCAATAATTCCAAAATAAATGTCTAATAATTAGGCCTTAGAATATGAATGATGATGAAAATGACAATAATAGTAACAATGAATTCCATTTCTCATTATGATGCTGCCTTGAATGTGCATGAATGTAGGTTATCTGCTATAAAAAGTCTGTTACTTTATGAAAAATAATTGTATAGTTTGCATCAAACAAAAATGAAGCATTGCAGTAAGAAGTATTGATTTTGTGCTGCTGTTTTTATATGCATGTCAATTTAATAAATAATATTTCTGCTACAAAACAAACAAAAGATTATAATAAATAATTCAATTCAATGATGAAAGCTGCAAAGCAGTCATCAGTAAATAAATAAAAAAATAATATACACCTCAAACAAGAATAGACAAGAGAAAGTAAGTAAAGTCTCACTTCTATCACTCTTGAAAAGATTTGGTTTCAGTTTGTGTCAATTTAAAGGTTCAGTCTGAGCTGATCTTCATTTTTCTGTGTTAGTGGAAAGCAGGCGAGTCAGCCGACCCAATATATGAGCAGGCAGAGCAGGATTCTTGCGCTGACCACCGGCGCAATACCGCTCTTTGTTATTAGCCGCAGTTTCAGTGTAAACTTAGTAAAGGCGAGCTTCTTTGGCGATGATATGTACAGTATTAGATTTGACTTTTAGCGGACATTTGCGCTGAACACGCAGTGAATGCGACGCATGGAGATTCGGGCACCTTCTCCAAGAAGCGCATACTCGATTGATCTCAGCTGGCGGATCATTATTCACCACATGACGTGTCATGATCGCTCCATCTGCGCCTCAACTTTAGGTGGGGTTTGCAAACCTGTGTGCTTTAAGTTTTCACTCTTCAGCCGTTTGCATTTCCTGTGGTCATAAAAGCTCCTTCCCTATCATCTGACAGCGGAATACCTTGAGTGAATGACAGCTAATATGAACCAATATAGCGGCAGGGAAGAGCGATTCAGCACGTTTTTACAAAAAACCAAAACAGGTCTCACTACAACCATTATCTGCAGTCGCACTAATGCGCCCAAATATATTATGAGGTCGCATAGATTAATTTTAGGGCGCATATGCGACCAAAACGGTCGCAATTTCGAGCCCTGCTGAATACACAAACTGCTTTTGTTTGTGTGTGTGTGTGTGTGTGTGTGTGGTTGGGGGGGGTCCTGTCATGGTATACAACTTAAGTGCTTAGAATTATTTGCCAACGTCGTCACTGGCAACCCAAACAAACTGGAAACTTACTTTCGGTTTGTTTGTATTGATTGCAAATGATGTCCCTTGCATAGAAAGCGTGGGTGCCTGAGCACGCAAGCCCGAGAGTGCAAGCCTGAAGGTGCAAGTGCAACTCTGCAGCCAGACACTTCTTGAACTTTCCCGAATGCCGCAAGTGCACCACAATCCATGCAAGTAGAACTCGGCAATCTGCTTCACACTCTGTATGCAGCATACACATTTCAGCAGTAATAGTAGACTAATTACCAAACACAGCGCAGCCAAACACTGCAGCGCTCTTTACTGTTCTCCATAAGCTGCAGCAATGGCTTCTCCGTTTGGCCTCCTCAGAGAAACGCTTGATAGTCGCCGACTTACTCCAGGGGAGCGCGAGTGCAAAGTCTCTTGTAAACGGTTGAGGAATCGACACACACACACACATGTCCCTTCAGGTGAGAATAATAGCATATGATAATGAGTGCCGTATAGCAGCAGTGAGGAGATTGTAAATAAAAAGGATGTAAGGATGTCGCCACAGCGGCTTTTGGGTTTCTTTTCTTGTGCATCCAGCCAGCAGCTCCCCATCAGACAGAGTACTGTAGTCATCCAGCTTCACTCTCTGTAGCGCTGCAGTGTGTGTCTGAATAATGATGAGTGCTTTACTAAAGCTCACATCTGATGATCATCAGTGGTGGTGTTGTTGTTGTTGTTGTTGTTGTTGTTGTTGTTGTTGTTGTTGTTGAGGAGTTTGCTGTGGTTGTTCAGTGTTTACGCTTCACCATTGCTCACGCTGTAACACTGTATTGATCAACTTTCAGAGTCTCTTGCACACTTCTGTTTGTTTCATGATGGAGAGAGCAGTATTCTGTTTAAACAGTTTTGATTTTGACTATTAAAACTATTTGCCTTAGTAATGTTGCTCAATAAAGTGTTAAATAAATCCTAATATTCCTAAATGTGCTGATAAAAATAATAATTATCAATAACGAATGATATAAACATGACATCATGATCATCACAATATCACCCAGCCCGAGCACCAATACTGATAAAGTACAGAGTTTCAGAACCCATCCCTACTGCTCACAACCACACGCACATACACACACACACACACACACACAAACACACACACACACACACACACACACACACACACACACACACACACAGACACAGACACAGACACACACACACACACACACACACACACAGACACAGACACAGACACAGACACAGACACACACACACACACACACACACACACACACACACACACACACACAGACACACACACACAGACACACACACACACACACACACACACACACACACACACACACACAGACACAGACACAGACACAGACACACACACACACACACACACACACACACACACACAGACACAGACACAGACACACACACACACACACACACACACACACACACACACACACACACACACACACACACACACAGACACAGACACACACGCACACAATCACTCACCCTGCTTCTGTTCACAGTTAACAGCACAGCCCAGGATGAGCTGCAGCATTCGGCCCAGCTCCGCTGCATCTGAGTGCTCAGCGATGAGGGAGACGTCTGGAAGGGTGAAGTCATTGATCTGCTGCCCCAACACCTGCGCGCGCACACACACACACACACACACACACACACACACACACACACAGGTCAGTCTTACTAATAAATCACAAGTCATTTCAGCCTCACACACAGACCCGCGTCTCACCTCATGGTTGTAGTCCAGAATGCCTTTCAGTATCTTCTTCAAGTTGCTCATCTGGGGAAAACCGACGTCAAGTCAGTAAATACTGATGTGGAGAGTCTGAATGTGTGTGTGTGTGTGTGTGTGTGTGTGTGTGTGTGTGTGTGTGTGTGTGTGAACAGAAGAGAAGAGTGAAACAGAGCTAATGATCACCTTTAACCTCCAGTTATCGCCAACCTCAGGTTTAATACGACTGATCCAGGCGTCAGTGAAGTACATCACATCACTGAGAGAGAGAGAGAGAGAGAGAGAGAGAGAGAGAGAGAGACAACACATGAACAGATGAAGAGGTGCAGTGAACACTTCTGCATCAGTCACCGCATCAATGTGTCTAATACACCTGCTGCTGTGTGTGTGTGTGTGTGTGTGTGTGTGTGTGTGTGTGTGTGTGCGTGTGTGTGTGTGTATGTGTGTGTGTGTGTGTGTGTGTGTGTGTGATTAATGATCATCAAACAGCAGTCAGAGCACATTCTCCTCATAAAGACAGACGAGTCTGCGCTGTAGCAGCACATCTGAACACTGTACACCAGCGGACCCATCACAGCTGACACAACAACCACAGCATGACCTCAGACTCTACTCACACTCTGATAAAGCACTACTGTGTGTGCGAGAGTGTGTTTATCTGTGGTGTGTGTGTGTGTGTGTGTGTGTGTGTCATACATCTTCTGCAGCACTTGTGCCATGGCCTCTCCACTGGTCAACTCGTCCACTGTTGAACATGGCGCTTCCACACTAAACGTCTGGATCTGAAAACACACACACACACACAGTCAGCACACACACACACACACACACAGTCAGCACACATCTCTTTGAAACCGTGTTTGTTTTTAGTGAGTCTGTTGATGCATAAACTAAAGCTTCATTTCAGACGTCACACACCTGCAGGTAGAAAACACATGCGTGGCTCAAGACCGTCTTGCTACACACACACACACACACACACACACACACACAAACACACACACACTAATCTCACAGAGCTCGTTAAGCATGATTTAAAAACATTTAAAATTACGAGGACACAATACAGGTCCTCATAAAGCACTTCAACATGTGTAATAGTTAGGGTTCGGTCACACCCATATCATTATACACATGTCTGTCCTTATGAGCCATCAAAACCAGTACACACACACACACACTTCTGCACTGTATGGATTATTTGTCATGTGTATTTGTGGTGTCGTGGTGTGTGTTGTGTTCAGGAGTGTTGAACACAATACAGATCAGCGTCTCTGACTCGCAGTGCAGCAGATTCAGGAAGTTCCAGCCCAGAGCCTCAGGAAACACATAGAAGCTGGAAAAACAGCTGCGGCAGGATGACGCACACACACACACGCACGCATGCACGCACGCACGCACGCACGCACGCACGCACACACGCACGCACGCACACACACACACACACACACACACACACACACACACACACTCACAGCTGGTTTTGATCATGGTGTGACGCTGCTTTCAGGTTCATCTGAAGTGTAAACTGAAGATGTGCATCAGCTGATCCTGGTGTGTGTGTGCGTGTATGCCTTTGTGTCTATGAGGCATGGAAGTGTGTGTCTGTTTGTTTGTGTGTGTGTGTGTGTGTGTGACACATGTCTGTGAACTTGAAAGCACATGTGGAATGTCACTTGTGTTTGGCTGTGAGTGTGTGAATGAATCTGTGTGACACGTGGCTGTGTATGAAATGCATGGCTGTGTGTGTGTGTGTGTGTGTGTGTGTGTGTGTGTGTGTGTGTGTGTGTGTGTGTGTCGCATGTCTGTGATCTGAAGCATCTGACAGCAGATGTGGAATGTGAACAGTCACGTGTCTTCTTCAGGTGTGTAGATATGTGTGAGTGAGAGAGAGAGAGACTGCAGGAAGATTGTCGGGAAGATTGCGCTCACTTCTAGAACTCTCTGACATGAGACGTCTACCCCAGCCAATCAGAACACTCAGACGCATTGACATCCGCATGGTTTATGAAGATAAAGGTCTTTGAATATTTGTCCAGACACATTTAGCTGCTTAATGTTAGTCACATCATGTTTCTCTGTTCCTTCTGAATGCCGACTGTGGAAATAATTATCGTTAAGATGCTGATGATAAGCCGCTGTTTGTTTACCTTCCAGCTCTGTGACGCGTGTGCACGTGAAGCAGCCGGTGAGCGCCAGCACACACACACATATCTCCATGAATTCGCTCGCAGGGCATTATGGGATAGCGCAGCGTGCATGGGATGTGCACTCCAGAATCTCACCGGAAGTAGTAAGTCATCCGGGTACTTCTCGCATACTGACTTTCCAATTCTATGAATTCAGACATACTACTCGGCTCGCATACTGATTTTAGCGTACTATATGGTATGGAAGTATGCTGTTTCGGACGCAGCCTAAAGCTTCCCTCTGTGTGCCCGCATTCAGTCGCGTGGTGTACGCAGATGGTGAAGCAGAGGTCATTCTCGCTCTCGTCTAATCTTGCAATTATGATCTCTTTGCAGTCACAATCATAATATTTTGATGTTATAATGCTGCTTAGGGTTTCTGTTATAATGTGTATCGTTGTGATGAGTATATTTTACTCTAATATGGTGTGTTTATTGTGATTTATTTAGAGTTTCATTTGCACGTGCATTTTCATGTAGGATTGAGAGAGAAGTTTCCGGTGTTAAAGTGTACACTCACTGTGCCTCACTATTCTGTCACGGTGTGTTGTTTTGGTTATTGGCTTGTTATTTTGAGAATCCAAATATGTAAATCAGTTTAAATTAGAGTAATGGTGTCATTTAATTGTGTTGTGGCAGATTTTCACCTAGTAATTTCATTAATGCAAACAAAAAGGAGTTTTATTTTATCAGTAATTCAGTAATTAGAAATGAATGCCATTTACAGTTAGATATAAGATAGATGTGACTGCATGAGGTTGCCACAAGTTCATATGTTAATGTTGGGGGAGTTATGTTATTTAAAGATATATATTTTTTATTTACATTATGTAGTTGTGATTTTATTTCATTTGCATTTAAATGTTTAAAATAAGAAGATTTGTCTTTTTCTGTGTGCCTGCTCAGTCGCGTGGTACATGCAGATGGTGAAGCAGAGGATTGAGAGAGAAGTTTCCGGTGTTAAAGTATCTTCACTGTGCCTCACTACTCTATAAAGGAATGAAATCAGCGTTTCTCCTCCTCATCTGTGTGTGTGTGTGTGTGTGTGTGTGTGTGACTGTGTTTGAGAGGGAAGTCCATTTGAGGTCTGCTACACTCGCCTGTGTGATCAGCACTGTTTTGAATGTACTGGTAAAGTTGTTCCAGAAATGATCCGGATATTAACCGGTATCACTGTGTGAAAGGGGCT
>NC_141025.1:642500-675000 GCF_052040795.2 Danio rerio | reverse complement strand
ACATTATCAGCTGATGACTGTCACAGTACAGCAGTGTGCACACTAGGCATGGCATGATAACCGTGTTCAAGGTATAGCGCAGGTTGGAAAAGTCAAGGTTTTAAAACCGCCAATATTGTTAATAACATTCCTACTGTACATGTCAGATTTTTTAAAAACTTTTTGGTTCTTATTTTTTAGGACAGCAGTATCTCCAGCAGAGAAGATGCCATTTTAAACAACAGAAATCAGCGTATTAGACACCACTGAAGACAGCAGAAGTCAATGAGTCCGTTTCATTATTTATTCTGACATGTTCACTGCTCCACAATCTTATAAAAGTTTCTCAAAATATTATATATATTGTGTTCAAAGAGGGGGAAAGCTTGAGTTCTTTACTAAGACATTTAAAAAGAGCATAATTCAGAGCAGTAAGTAATCACAAACCATGGCGTTTTTCTCCAAGGGTATCATACCGTCAGAATCTTACACCGAGCCATTTAACAGTGCTTAAGTCATCCTCACATGCAATTCCAGACTCAATATTTAAAGTATACTGTAGTAAACAATGCAGAGAGTGCCGTAACGGTACTTAATCTACAGTACATCAGCCTTTTAAATGGAGAAAGCCTGAATCAGTCAAACATCACCTCAATCTTCCATGGAGACAGCAGTGTTAATCAGTTGTGCTGATACAGTAACAGATATGTGTTGTGTTTGATATTAATCTGATATTCACCTTTGCATGTTCTACTTTACTGTTTTATTGAACTCTTGAATGTGCGAATATAAACCGTAAACCTCAGGGCTGATGTGAAGCTGGTGTTATATTGGCACGTTCTGACTTTCTCCTTAATATAGACCATTTTAATGTGGTGATGTCATCGGCCCATGAACATTTCCTGCTTGGTATGAAACTATTTCACAACCGTAACAAGAAGCAGTTCAATCAGAACTCCATGATACAACAGCTCTCGTAACATTAGTTATCAAAATGGGGCTCTTTTCAGATTGTTGGAAGCTTTAGAAATGAAACTTGTAAAACAGGAAATATATTGTTTTTGTTTACATCCCTCAAAATGGTGTATAAATTGAGAAAAGTTTTTTTTGGGCAAAATAATAAGTCGGGTATTCATATCATCAGCCATTGACTATCAAAACTCAAGTGGTCAGCACTGTGGCCTCACAGCTAGAAGGTCTCTGGTTTGAGTCTCGGCTGGGTCAGTTGGTGTTTCTGTGTGGAGTTTGCATGTTCTCCCCATGTTGGCGTGGGTTTCCTCCGGGTGCTCCGGTTACAGTCCAAACACATGTGCTATAGGGGAACTGATCAACTACACTGGCCGTACAGTGTGAGTGTGTGTGTGAATGAGTGTGTATAGGTGTTTCCCAGTGCTGGGTTGCAGCTAGAAGGGCATCTGCTGTGTAAAACATATGCTGGAATAGTTGGTGGTTCATTCCACTGTGGTGACCTCTGATGAATAAAGCTGAAGGTAAATGATTGACTATTAAAGTACAGCAGTGTTCGGTCGGTTAGGCAGTGCTGATGTTGACTTGAAGTGAGATTTCAGAGCCAAAACGCCAAAACTACACAGGGATCTTCTATAGAGACAGCAGTGTTTACTAGTTTTTTTACAGTCACAAATATAATGTGTTGTGTTCAGAACAGTACGTCATGATATTGATGTCATTAGCCTTTACATTGTGCTTTACTGTATTAGTAAACCCAAAAGTCTGAATGTTTGAATATAAAAGCAACTTTACCCCAGACTTATTGTTATTTCTGGTGGTGTTTAATGAGCTGGAGTCATCAGAACTGAAAGATTCGACTCTTCTGACTGAACACAGAGTCTGAAACAGCACAGCACTGAGATGTATTTACTCTGGTACTGAGAGATCACCGCATTACTGAGGCCAAACGCAGACACAGAGCATCAGTAGAGCCCTACAGGGTCACCAGAAATTGAGAAATTGTAAAGTTGGATTAATATTCAAAAGTTCTCCTTGATAATGACATTTCAAAGTATTGTTTGCCAATTCCAAATGGTGAAATCTCATTATGAGCCAATGACCATCACAGTAGAGCAGTGTCCACTGTCAGCTAAACAGTGCTGATGTGGTCTTGAAGTGTGATTTCAGACTCAATATTGAAAATATACCGTGCTAAACGATGCAGGGAGTGTCGTAACAGTACATCATCATCATCAATCTACAGTATATCAGCCTTGTAAACTCTGCTTCACTATTTTACTGAACTCGAAAGTCTGAATCTGTGAAAATAAACAAACTTTACCCGAGTTAATCAGACTTATGGTTATGTCTGGTGGTGTTAATGAGCTGGAGTCATCAGAACTGAAAGATTCGACTCTTCTGACTGAACACAGAGTCTGGAACAGAGATTTATTTACTCCGGTACTGAGAGATCACCGCATTACTGAGCATCAGTAGAGCCCTACAGGGTCCCCAGAACACGGTAAACTGGGTAAGCGGGTGTAAAGGAGCAGAACTCACCCAGGTCAGCAGACTTTCGCACAGCTCCAGCCGGTCCAGAGTCTCCAGCGCACTCATACTCGATCCGGATCCGATTCGGACTCACGCTGCGCCGGTTTACGGTGTTTACCGCGCGATGATGGCGAATAAACGCGATTGATGTCCGACTGAGAGGGAAAAGCCGTCGAACCGGAGATTCCAGACGGAGATTTACCGAATAGACGGCGGTGACAGAAACAACTCAGCCAGACAGACGCTCGGGGTCCTTCAGCTGCCACCCTGCAGACGCGGACAGCCCCGCCTGACGGAAAAATCACAACAAAGCAAACACGAACACAGAACGCTCGATTAAATGACAGACACAATCAGCCAAAGACAGGACGCGCAGCGGGCACATACCTCAAACACTGAGACGGACGAGGAATGCGGAATTACAGTTTTTCTGTTAAGTAAAGAGAAACCAAAGCGGAAGGTGGCGGTAAAGCGCCGAGAGTCCGACAAGCATCAGCAGCAGAAGAAGAAGAAGAAGAGGAGGAGGAGGAATGCGGAAGAGCTCCAGTGCAGGACGCAGACACACAACTGTACACAGACTACAGTGTTGTGTTGTTGTGTAGTGTTGTGTAGCGCTGAACCGAACTGCTCCTCATGTAAGTGTTTGACAATCTGAAGCTGCTGATATCCGTGTGTGTGTGTGTGTGTGTGTGTGTGTGTGTGTGTGTGTGTGTGTGCGTGCGTGCGTGTGTGTGCGTGCGTGCGCGCGTGCGCGTGTGTGTGTATGTGTGAGTGAGTGTGTGTGTGTGTCAGAGAGAGTTTGTGTTTGTTTGTGAGGTAGATAGAGAGGGAGAGAGAGTGTGTGTGTGCGTTTGTGTGTCTGTGTGTGTGTGTGTGTGTGTGTGTGAGTGAGTGTGTGTGTGTGTGTCAGAGAGAGTTTGTGTTTGTTTGTGAGGTAGATAGAGAGGGAGAGAGAGTGTGTGTGTGCGTTTGTGTGTCTGTGTGTGAGTGTGTGTGTGTGTGTGTGTGTGTGTGTCAGAGAGAGTTTGTGTTTGTTTGTGAGGTAGATAGAGAGGGAGAGAGAGTGTGTGTGTGCGTTTGTGTGTCTCTGTGTGTGTGTGTGTGTGTGTGTGTGTGTGTGTGTGTGTCAGAGAGAGTTTGTGTTTGTTTGTGAGGTAGATAGAGAGGGAGAGAGAGAGTGTGTGTGTGCGTTTGTGTGTCTGTGTGTGTGTGTGTGTGTGTGTGTGTCAGAGAGAGTTTGTGTTTGTTTGTGAGGTAGATAGAGAGGGAGAGAGAGTGTGTGTGTGCGTTTGTGTGTCTGTGTGTGTGTGTGTGTGTGTGTGTGTCAGAGAGAGTTTGTGTTTGTTTGTGAGGTAGATAGAGAGGGAGAGAGAGTGTGTGTGTGCGTTTGTGTGTCTGTGTGTGTGTGTGTGTGTGTGTGTGTGTGTCAGAGAGAGTTTGTGTTTGTTTGTGAGGTAGATAGAGAGGGAGAGAGAGTGTGTGTGTGCGTTTGTGTGTGATATCTAGAGATCTCTTTAGGTATCTTAAAAGAAAATTTGTAAAGATGTCGTGTTAAATTGTGAATAAACATGTGTAATAGTATGTTCAGAGCAGTACTGGCACTACTGTGGAAGCGGGATGTTGTTATAGGGTCTGCCTAATTGATATATGAGCGGTCCTCATTTCTCCTAAAGCTTCTCGATCACCCAGTATGAGTTCAGAGAGTAGCTCTGTCCTCAGCCTCCTGTGAGGGCTGGTTAAGGGGTAGGCTGGGGTGAGGGTGATAGAACATACAGTCTGTGCAATGAAAACCTGTGGAATGTCCCCACAATTCACAAAAACAAACGTGTGTGTGTGCAGGACATGATCAGCAGTGATGGAGGGGAGTGTGTGTGTGGATGGAGCTGCAGCTCCAGCTCCAGATGAGGCGTCTCTGATCGAGGGTGTGAGCAACGCTGTGCTGCTGGTGCTGGTGCTCAGTGTCACACTGCTGGCCGGACTCACCACACTGCTCTGCAGGTGACACACAGACTCACTCACTCACACTGAGACACATTAACACACACACACTCTCTCTCTTACACACACGTGTGTTTTCCTCCATCAGGAGCGAGCAGCAGCGGATCCACCCAGAGAGTCAGGAGCGTGTGCGTGTTGTGCGAGAGCAGCTGCAGGCCGAGCAGGTGAACAACACACACACACACATACACTGCCGAATCCCCTGTTGAGATGTTGTATGTTGAGAGTGTGTTAGTCAGGACTGTGCAATAACGCTGTGTCTCTCCATCAGGTGTCCTCAGAGTCCCGGCATCAGTTTTACTCTGACATGTCGTGTCCCGTGTGTCTCCAGCAGGCTGTTCTGCCCGTTGAGACCAACTGCGGACACCTGTTCTGCGGTGAGCCTGATCTCAGACCTGTGCTAATCATCAAAATACACACAATAGAGTTATAGACACACTACTGTCTGGTGTACGGTTAGCATCTGGAGCTAAAACACAAAATCATAGAAAATGTCAACTCTGTTACCCTCAACTCTGTTATCGTCATCTCTGTTACCCGTCAACTATGTTATCCGTCAACTCTGTTATCGTCAACTCTTAACCGTCATCTCTGTTATCGTCAACTCTTATCGTCAACTCTGTTACGGTCAACTGTGTTACTGTCAACTGTGTTACCGCGTCAACTGTGTTACCGTCAACTCTGTTATCGTCAACTGTGTTATTTTCATCTCTGTTACCCGTCAACTCTGTTATCGTCAACTCTGTTACCGTCAACTGTGTTACCGTCAACTGTGTTACCGCGTCAACTGTGTTACCGCGTCAACTGTGTTACCGTCAACTCTGTTATCGTCAACTGTGTTACCCGTCATCTCTGTTACCCGTCAACTCTGTTACCCGTCAACTCTGTTATCGTCAACTCTTAACCGTCAACTCTGTTATCGTCAACTCTGTTACCGTCAACTGTGTTACCGCGTCAACTGTGTTACCGCGTCAACTGTGTTACCGTCAACTCTGTTACCGTCAACTCTGTTATCGTCATCTCTGTTACCCGTCAACTCTGTTACCCGTCAACTCTGTTACCCGTCTACTCTGTTATTGTCAACTGTGTTATCGTCATCTCTGTTACCCGTCAACTCTGTTACCCGTCAACTCTGTTACCCGTCAACTCTGTTATCGTCAACTCTGTTAACGTCAACTGTTAACGTCAACTCCGTTATCGTCAACTGTGTTATCGTCATCTCTGTTACCCGTCATCTCTGTTATCGTCAACTCTGTTAACGTCAACCTTGTTACCGTCAACTGTGTTATCGTCATCTCTGTTATCGTCAACTGTGTTATCGTCATCTCTGTTACCCGTCAACTCTGTTATCGTCAACTCTGTTATCGTCAACTCTGTTAACGTCAACTGTGTTACCGTCAACTGTGTTATCGTCAACTCTGTTATCGTCATCTCTGTTACCCGTCAACTATGTTATCCGTCAACTCTGTTATCGTCAACTCTTAACCGTCATCTCTGTTATCGTCAACTCTTATCGTCAACTCTGTTACGGTCAACTGTGTTACTGTCAACTGTGTTACCGCGTCAACTGTGTTACCGTCAACTCTGTTATCGTCAACTGTGTTATTTTCATCTCTGTTACCCGTCAACTCTGTTATCGTCAACTCTGTTACCGTCAACTGTGTTACCGTCAACTGTGTTACCGCGTCAACTGTGTTACCGCGTCAACTGTGTTACCGTCAACTCTGTTATCGTCAACTGTGTTACCCGTCATCTCTTTTACCCGTCAACTCTGTTACCCGTCAACTCTGTTATCGTCAACTCTGTTACCGTCAACTGTGTTACCGCGTCAACTGTGTTACCGTCAACTCTGTTATCGTCAACTGTGTTATTTTCATCTCTGTTACCCGTCAACTCTGTTATCGTCAACTCTGTTACCGTCAACTGTGTTACCGTCAACTGTGTTACCGCGTCAACTGTGTTACCGCGTCAACTGTGTTACCGTCAACTCTGTTATCGTCAACTGTGTTACCCGTCATCTCTGTTACCCGTCAACTCTGTTACCCGTCAACTCTGTTATCGTCAACTCTTAACCGTCAACTCTGTTATCGTCAACTCTGTTACCGTCAACTGTGTTACCGCGTCAACTGTGTTACCGCGTCAACTGTGTTACCGTCAACTCTGTTACCGTCAACTCTGTTATCGTCATCTCTGTTACCCGTCAACTCTGTTACCCGTCAACTCTGTTACCCGTCTACTCTGTTATTGTCAACTGTGTTATCGTCATCTCTGTTACCCGTCAACTCTGTTACCCGTCAACTCTGTTACCCGTCAACTCTGTTATCGTCAACTCTGTTAACGTCAACTGTTAACGTCAACTCCGTTATCGTCAACTGTGTTATCGTCATCTCTGTTACCCGTCATCTCTGTTATCGTCAACTCTGTTAACGTCAACCTTGTTACCGTCAACTGTGTTATCGTCATCTCTGTTATCGTCAACTGTGTTATCGTCATCTCTGTTACCCGTCAACTCTGTTATCGTCAACTCTGTTATCGTCAACTCTGTTAACGTCAACTGTGTTACCGTCAACTGTGTTATCGTCAACTCTGTTATCGTCATCTCTGTTACCCGTCAACTATGTTATCCGTCAACTCTGTTATCGTCAACTCTTAACCGTCATCTCTGTTATCGTCAACTCTTATCGTCAACTCTGTTACGGTCAACTGTGTTACTGTCAACTGTGTTACCGCGTCAACTGTGTTACCGTCAACTCTGTTATCGTCAACTGTGTTATTTTCATCTCTGTTACCCGTCAACTCTGTTATCGTCAACTCTGTTACCGTCAACTGTGTTACCGTCAACTGTGTTACCGCGTCAACTGTGTTACCGCGTCAACTGTGTTACCGTCAACTCTGTTATCGTCAACTGTGTTACCCGTCATCTCTTTTACCCGTCAACTCTGTTACCCGTCAACTCTGTTATCGTCAACTCTGTTACCGTCAACTGTGTTACCGCGTCAACTGTGTTACCGCGTCAACTGTGTTACCGTCAACTCTGTTACCGTCAACTCTGTTATCGTCAACTCTGTTATCGTCAACTGTGTTATTTTCATCTCTGTTACCGTCAACTCTGTTATCGTCAACTCTGTTACCGTCAACTGTGTTACCGCGTCAACTGTGTTACCGCGTCAACTGTGTTACCGTCAACTCTGTTACCGTCAACTCTGTTATCGTCATCTCTGTTACCCGTCAACTCTGTTACCCGTCAACTCTGTTACCCGTCTACTCTGTTATCGTCAACTGTGTTATCGTCATCTCTGTTACCCGTCAACTCTGTTACCCGTCAACTCTGTTACCCGTCAACTCTGTTACCCGTCAACTCTGTTATCGTCAACTCTGTTAACGTCAACTGTTAACGTCAACTCCGTTATCGTCAACTGTGTTATCGTCATCTCTGTTACCCGTCATCTCTGTTATCGTCAACTGTGTTATCGTCATCTCTGTTACCCGTCAACTCTGTTATCGTCAACTCTGTTATCGTCAACTCTGTTAACGTCAACTGTGTTACCGTCAACTGTGTTATCGTCAACTGTGTTATCGTCATCTCTGTTACCCGTCAACTCTGTTATCGTCAATGATGTTATCGTCAACGATGTTATCGTCATCTGTGTTACCTCCATCTGTGTTACCGTCAACTGTGTTACCGTCAACTGTGTTACCGTCAACTGTGTTACCGTCAACTGTGTTACCGTCAACTGTGTTACCGTCAACTGTGTTATCGTCAACTCTGTTATCGTCAACTGTGTTATTGTCATCTCTGTTACCCGTCAACTCTGTTATTGTCAACTCTGTTATCGTCAACTCTGTTACCGTCAATTCTGTTACCCGTCAACTCTGTTACCCGTCAACTCTGTTACCCGTCTACTCTGTTATCGTCAACTGTGTTATCGTCATCTCTGTTACCCGTCAACTTTGTTACCCGTCAACTCTGTTACCCGTCAACTCTGTTATCGTCAACTCTGTTAACGTCAACTGTTAACGTCAACTCTGTTATCGTCAACTCTGTTATCGTCATCTCTGTTACCCGTCATCTCTGTTATCGTCAACTCTGTTAACATCAACCTTGTTACCGTCAACTGTGTTATCGTCATCTCTGTTATCGTCATCTCTGTTATCGTCAACTGTGTTATCGTCATCTCTGTTACCCGTCAACTCTGTTATCGTCAACTCTGTTATCGCCAACTCTGTTAACGTCAACTGTGTTACCGTCAACTGTGTTACCGTCAACTGTGTTATCGTCAACTGTGTTATCGTCATCTCTGTTACCCGTCAACTCTGTTATCGTCAACTCTGTTATCGTCAACTCTGTTATCGTCAACGATGTTATCGTCAACGATGTTATCGTCATCTGTGTTACCGTCAACTGTGTTACCGTCAACTGTGTTATCGTCAACTCTGTTATCGTCAACTGTGTTATTGTCATCTCTGTTACCCGTCAACTCTGTTATCGTCAACTCTGTTACCGTCAATTCTGTTACCCGTCAACTCTGTTATCGTCAACTGTTACCCGTCAACTCTGTTATCGTCAACTGTTACCCGTCAACTCTGTTATCGTCAACTGTTACCCGTCATCTCTGTTATCGTCAACTCTGTTATCGTCAACTGTTACCCGTCATCTCTGTTATCGTCATCTCTGTTATCGTCATCTCTGTTATCGTCAACTCTGTTACCCGTCAATTCTGTTACCCGTCAATTCTGTTACCCGTCAATTCTGTTACCCGTCAACTCTGTTACCCGTCAACTCTGTTATCGTCAACTGTTACCCGTCATCTCTGTTATCGTCAACTCTGTTAATGTCAACTGTTACCGTCAACTCTGTTATCGTCAACTGTTACCCGTCAACTCTGTTATCGTCATCTCTGTTACCGTCAACTCTGTTATCATCAACTGTTACCCGTCAAATCTGTTATCGTCATCTCTGTTATCGTCAACTGTGTTATTGTCAACTCTGTTATCGTCAACGATGTTATCGTCAACTCTGTTATCGTCAACTCTATTATCGTCAACTCTGTTATCGTCAACTCCGTTAACGTCAACTCTGTTACCGTCAACTGTGTTATCCAACAACTGTGTTACCGTCAACTCTGTAATCTTCATCTCTGTTACCCGTCAACTCTGTTATCCTCAACTCTGTTATCTTCTAGGTTAATATCAGGTGTAGTGTGTGCGCTGATTTCTGCTTCTCTCTACAGGCTCCTGCATTATTGCGTACTGGCGTTATGGGACATGGCTGGGTGCCATCAGCTGTCCCATCTGCAGACAGATGGTAAAACAACACACAGAAACAGACACACACACACACACAGTCAGAACACTGCAGCATCAGCATCACCATCGTGTGTGTGTGTGTGTGTGTGTGTGTTTTGGTCAGGTGACGCTGCTCTTCCCGCTCTTCCAGGACTCAGAGCAGAGCGCGGTGGCGGCAGACTCACCGGTGGAGCCCACACTGATCCTTACCGACATCAGCGACTACAACCGCAGATTCTCTGGACAGCCACGCTCCGTCAGTATCACACACACATACATACACACACACACACACACACACAGCTCTGTTTATTAGCATCTAGATCAGACTAACTGAACAGGAGTAATGAAGTGTGCTTACGTCTAAAGATAAAGGTACGAAACTGTAATATGGCATGAAACATTAGTGAATAAAGTGTGTGTGTGTGTGTGTGTGTGTGTGAGTGAGTGAGTGAGTGAGTGAGTGAGAGTGTAGTAATATATTCCTGTATGTGTTAGTTTGTTGGTGTTTGTTTGTGTATATTAGCATGATGATGTGTGTGTATCAGTGTGCTAATCTCTCTCTCTCTGTTCTGTGTGTGTGTGTGTGTGCTGCAGCTGCTGGACCGGCTGCGGGACGTCCCCACACTGCTCCGGCATGCGTTCAGAGAGATGTTCTCGGTGGGTGGTCTGTTCTGGATGTTCCGCGTGCGCATCCTGCTGTGTGTGTGCGGCGCGCTGGCGTACCTGGTGTCCCCGCTGGACTTCCTGCCCGAGGGCGTGCTGGGGCTGCTGGGATTCCTGGACGACTTCTTCGTCATCCTGCTGCTCTTCATATACATCTCCATCATGTACCGCGAGGTGGTCACGCAGCGGCTGGCCGGATGACTGAGTGAGTGTGTGAGTGTGTTTATGAGTAGGTGTGTGTGTGTGTGTGTGTGTTGGACTCACTGGGATGGAGCTCAGTGTCCAGCATGAGGACTTCTACAGTACTGGACTGATGAGTGTGTGTGTGTGTGCGTGCGTGCGCACAGATGGACACTTGCAGCCGCACAAGTGTACACAATATGTACACACACACCAATATGCATATCCACACTCACACATGGGGACGTTCTGTGGGCAGCACCCTTTCTTGTACACACACACACACACACACACACACACACACACATACACATATTTAACATATACTCATTTAAGCACACACTACATTCACACACACTCACTCATACACACACACACAGACACACACTAATATTCTGTGGACAAAGCCATCTCTCTCACACACACACACACACACACACACACACACACACACTCCTGATGTCTGCAGTACAGTCAGCTTCTGTTAAACAGCATTAAACTGAAGAGTTCCTGCAGTGTGTGACGAGTGTTTTCACAGCGCTTCATCTTCTCCTGCAGACCTTCACCAGCCATTTCTCTATTCACAGTAAGTGTGTGTGTGTGTGTGTTCCCTCTACAACATCAGCACTGTAATATATGAGAGCAGGGGTCTGTAACTCTGCTGCTGGAGATCCTGCAGAGTTCAGCTCCAGCCCTGAGCACACACACCTGGACCAGGTAATAAGGGGCGGCAGCAGCACCTGATGATGACAGGCAGGTGTGTGTGTGTGTGTGTGTGTGTGCTCAGTGTTGAAGCTAAACTCTGCAGGAAGGCAGATCTACAGGAACGAGGCTGCTGACCTCTGCTCTAGCACAGTGGTTCCCAATAGTGTGGGTCAGGGCCCTCTGTGGGGTCGTTGGTGATTTCCAGAAGTCAAATAAACAATCATCAAATCAGAATGACCATATTCATCTGTAACCCACTGGAGATTAAGCAGTAGGGTTTAACAGTGAACAACAGCAGCATGCAGATGAAGAGCTGTCAGCCTTTAATTATTATTGTTATTGATGTTAATCGGTGTGTTTACGCTAGATTATCCTCACAGACTGATCTCACAGCAGCAGGTTAAACTCTCTGACAGCTTCATGATGATCGAACACATTCACCATAACTACAGGCCACGGCTGAACACTGAGGATGATCTCTGAGTCTCCAGAATTATCCAACAGTAGTTTTGTGCTGAAAACATTGAGTCCAGCGCTCCCTTTAGCTGAGCTTCACATTCAGTTAACCTCATTCAGGGATTCTCAACCAGTGAGATCACGAGTGGGCCTCAGCGATCCTGCAGGGATAGCTTAAAATGAACCCTCAATATTATACTATCATTTGATGAATATGCTATATTAACGTGATCTCAGTAATGCGCTTACTCCTGTTCTCTGATTGATTACTTCAAACTCTGCGCAATAACAGCCTCATGATGGCGTCTGCAGCTAGCACACACAGGTCTGATCATTCACAAACTGCTGCATGCGTGAAGTGAAAGTGAAAGTCTAACTGTGTGAATTATTTAATATATCCGCACAGCTGTCCAAATTAATGTCCTGTAAGTGTTCTATAACGAACACTCGCTCATATACGAGAATCTAGCTTGGCTTAGTGGTGTTTCTGCCAAAGACTGTAAATCAGGGGTGTCCAAACTCGGTTCTGGAGGGCCGGTGTCCTGCAGATTTCAGCTTCAGCTTGCCTCATCACACCTGCACTGATGTTTCTAGAAAGCCTAGTGAGAGCTTGATTAGCTAGCCCAGGTGTGTCTGATTGGGGCTGAAACTAAACTTTGCTGGACACCGGCCCTCCAGGACCGAGTTTGGACATGCCTGCTGTAAATAAGCCTGCATATGAGCTTCAGACGTGCTCTGGCGGAGCTGTTCACTGATGCTGTCAGCGATTTCCCAATAATATCTGGCATCAGATCCACATGCTTCAACAGATTCAGGCTGTTTTACTGTATTTTACATTTGTCTGTGTATTTTGTAAATTTTTAATAGTAGAGATTCAGTCAGTTCAGTTTAATGCAGAAGTTGGTATTTTGCAATCTTCCTGTTGACCTGTGGTGCTCTTTGAGTCCGTGTATGTTTTTTTATTAAAAGAAAAGAAAAAAAAATATATATATATATATATATATGTATGTATGTATATATATTTGTGTATATATATATATGTGTATATGTATATATATATATATTTATATATATGTATGTATATGTGTATATATATATTTATTTATATATATATATATATATATATATATATATATATATATATATATATTTATATATATATACATAATTTTTATATATATATATATATATATATATATATATATATATTTTTTTTTTTTTTTTTTATTCATATATATATATATATACATATAAATAGTGTGGGACTGCTGCTCTTGTTTGTGTTGTCAGTCTGCTGGTGTTTATATCAGCAGACGATTGTGTGCACAACATATTTATAACCACCTCAGAGGAATGTGGGGGTCGCGAGTTACTGGCAGTGTTGTTTTAGGGCTCGCAGGTGGAAAGGTTTAGGAAAACCCCTGATCTATACTGATGATAGACAGAGGAGGAGGGCGACTGCAGGAGCACAGATGACCAGCAGAGGGCAGCAGCACCGCACACACACACACACACACACACACACACACACAATAACTCATGAACACTTGTACACATGCAGACGCACACACACTGAAAAACACCTTGCGTTTTTTAGTTTTACATGATGTTATTTTCTTGAATAAGTATAAATATAAACTATTTTATATTAAATAATGTTACATATGCATTTAAACTAATACAGAGTGGGCTTGTGAACTAGTAAAGCTGCTGTATTGATTAGTAATGTGTTGATGATGTAGTGAGTGTGTGTAAATGCTGCTCACTGGTGTCAGAGCTGCAGTCTCAAACGTCCATTCAGTCCAAGACAAGTGGCAGCTCTTCACCACAGTCCTTCAGAGCTCTGCTGTTCAGGTCATTCTCAAGGCTGTTCAGATTACCCCTGTCTGGAGAGCATCTGTGAATCAGTTTAATGGTGACGTCTCTTATTTAGTTTGGTATAAACTGTGTGTGGGGTAATGACCAACATCTCTTTCAGGACATTCATCATTCACAAAACCAGTCCAGTCTGACATTACAGAAGGCACAGGGACAGGAGAGCTCTTAATCCTCATTGTGCCTTGATTTGGATGATGAAGGCAGCGTTTTCCCATAAATGTTTTCCAAATGTCCTCTGAATGACAAGGAACTGCAAATGAAAGTCCATGCATACAGGCATGCCATGCTTAACTAAAACGTCAGAGTTACAGAGTAAACCCCTCAGAGATGAGAGATAACGGTGCACAAATACTCCATCACTGTGTTCTGCTATCACCACTGTTTATTTTTCTGACAACTTTTCACTTTTACTGCTCACATTTTTACCCAAATATCTACTTTATAATCCCTGCATTTGTAACTCACGCTCGATACTCTCGTTTCCCCGTGTTTGGCTGTGTGATCTAGATTATTTATTTTCTTTATTTTCTTTATTTTTTATCTTTTTATTGGAAACACTTTACAATAACAGTACATGAATAATGATGTATTAATATGTAAACCTAACATTACTTTATTATGAATTAATGATGAGTTAAGGTTTGCACTAATTATGAATTAACTTTAACTACAACATGATTCACATGAGTTCATGTGTAAATAACGACTTAATTACTTGTTAGTACATGTTGTTAATTAATGTATTAATTAACATTTAAGTTTAGGCTAAATGTAACCAACATGAACTCATGAGCTGTTAATGTACAGTTATGTCAAGACTTTACTTGGAGGGGCACATTACTATTAACTCATCCTTAACTACTTATGAACTCCTGTTCATGTTGATGTTGACTGAACACTCTTCTATTGTTATTCAGTGTAAACTCACTAGTTGGACGTGCATAAGGAGTTCATGAGTAGTTAAGAATCGGTTAATGATGATCTGCCCCTCCAAGTAAAGTCACAACATAATTATACATTAATATATCATGAGTTCATCATGGTTAAGCATAAACTAATTTGGTAATTAATACATTAATTAAAAAACAATCATGAACTAACAAGTAATTAAGGTAGTCGTTATTTAAGTTAATTCATAATTAGTGCATACCTTAACTCATCATTAATTCATAATAAAGTAATGTTTAGTTTACATATTAATACATTATTATTCATGTACTGTTATTGTAAAGTGTTTCCTTTTTATTTATATATTTTTTATTATAGTTTTGAAACATTAAATAAAGGCGGAGCAGTGGCGCAGTAGGTAGTGCTGTCGCCTCACAGCAAGAAGGTCGCTGGTTTAAGCCTCGGCTCAGTTGGTGTTTCTGTGTGGAGTTTGCTTGTTCTCCCTGCATTCACGTGGGTGTCCTCCGGGTGCTCCGGTTTCCCCCACAGTCCAAACACATGCGGTACAGGTGAATTGGGTAGTCTAAATTGTCCGTACTGTATGAGTGTGTGTGTGAATGTGTGTGAATGTTTCCCAGAGATGGGTTGCAGCTGGAAGGGCATCCGCTGCGTAAAAACTTGCTGGATAAGTTGGCGGTTCATCCCGCTGTGGCGACCCCGGATGAATGAGCCGACAAGAAAATGAGTGAATGAATGAACAGTACATAAAGTAGTAACACAAATTGAGGTATATGCTATATCCAGGAACATTACAATAGTTACAACAACAACCATAAATGATAATGAAGCAAAAACAGGAGAGAAACAAACTGAAATAAACGTAGCCTATTACAAAATACTTCTATACATATAAACAAAATTAATAACTTAGGATGCAATCCTCGACTGCAGCGGGGGATCAGTATGAGAAATGTTCCTTCATGAAATCCAACATTAAATCACTCTTTTTGCATTATTTGCATTAGAGACTTTTTCAAATTTTCCATTTCTAATAAAAAATAATGCTTTGTGGTGTACATTTCGCAAATTTCTGTTTATGTGTGAAGCATATGTGTAATGAAGTTTACGGCCCTTTGGTCGCCGGGAAGAAGGAGGCGGAGAACCGATGAAGCTTTAAAATATTTATTAATAACAGTGACGGCAGCTCCTGCCGTCAAACTGAAAGCAAAAGTAAAATATGTCCGGGCCGGTCCTCTCTCGGCTTCCTCTGCCACCGTTCCTCCTTTTATGGTCCAGAGCTCCTTCTGTGGGATCCGAGGCAGGTGTATCCACTTACGCGGTGGCCTCACTCCGTTCCACGGCCACGCCCCCTCGCCACAATTTGCCTTGTAAAATGTAGAAGTTAACAACATACTCGAATGTTCTTTTGTGTGTGTGAAAAAGTGCAATTTTTTAACGAGAGCCTGTCATTAACATTTCTTTGCCCAAATAACACGTCACTAACATCATCCCAAAATTTAAGAGAGACATCACAGTTATAGAAAAGATGAGATGAGTCTTCCTCATGTATATTACAAAGTGTGCAAGTATCAGGGCCGTGCAGAGACCATCCGAAGGGCATGTGCAGGAGAAATTTTTTGAAGAGCGGGGGGGGGGGTTGGGGGGGGGGGGGGTTGTTGTTGTTGTTGCGCGCGTTCTGAAGAGCGGGGGGGGGGGGGGATTGTTGTTGCGCGCGTTCTGAAGAGCGGGGGGGGGGTGGGGTGGGGTGGTTGTTGTTGCGCGCGTTCTGAAGAGCGGTGTTGTCGCGCGCGCGCCTACTGAAGGGCGGGACCGAGGGTGTGCCGCGTCGCGGGGGCACTTTTGATCATTTTGGAAGGGCACTTTCTATCCAAGACTAAAAAGGGCATGTGCACTGCACAGGTTGAGCCCTATGTGTGCACGTGCCTGGCAAGTATGATCAATATCCATGACTGTAGATAGAGTTGCTTTGCAAGGATAAATGTGAGGTATTTTAAAGTGCACTTCTTTAACCTTATTTAAAAGGTGAAATTTAAAGGGCATTGAGCAGGTAGCTTTTCAATTAATATTAATAATTTTTTCATTCCAATAATATTTCCCTCTACGGGGTATATTATTTCTTTTTTTTTGTTTGTTTGTTTGTTTTTTAAGCATTTGGACCTTGGATTTATTTAGGGCATTTTTCAGATTTTCTAATCCACATAATGAAAACAAATATGCATAAAATAAACATAAAATAAAAACTTTAAAAGGAACTTTTTCTTAAACTGAATCATAAAAAGTACTGAAGGTCTGTACAACTTCAAATAAACCTACAAGCAACTCCATTATATTCAATCATCCAACATATTATTTATTGCGCAATATGAGCGCGGGTTTGACGCAGTCAGTCTGTGTGACGTCATTGCGCGTCTGCGTGCTGCTCTGCGCGGCCTTTTCAACCGAGGCTGCCTCTCGCCGTATGCGCGCTGGTTTATGAAGACTACTATGAGAAAGGCGAGGATGACTACGCAGACGAGACAGCGAATATAACATGACTGATGCTGCCCTGTTCACACGGTAATAAGACACCTTTACTCATTCAGATCACAGGTAAACGAGAGAGACACGGCCCAGTTCAGAAACATGCTGGAGCCTTCTGTCCACTCCTGATCACACTGCACAGCCTCCTCTGCTCTAGCCGTGACATATAGAGCTCTTCTGTGAAGATTTGTGCATTTAGTGCTAAAACAATACAACACTATAAAGACTGCGGTTCATTTGCTAATACAGACTTAATGCTGTTTTCAGTTGACTCTAGGATTTTACATGTAGGCCTTTACTGTTGTCTTTAATTAATAATTTTGAACATATTTTAATACATAAATGATAAAAATGCATTATAAAAAAATCTACATTTTGATCATGATGACTGATAATGTAGGACACATCAGAGAATTGCACATAGTCATCTGCATGGATGCACGAAAGCCTCTGTAACTGATTCACAGTAATGAGAGTGTGTTTCTGATGTGCACAAGTGACACAATGATCTGACCAGGGAGTTTTCTGAGAAATGGACCAAAGTGAAAAAACTAGCAGAATGAATGTTAGAATTAACCACAATACCCTGGTTAAATTTGCAGTCAAATATGATGCTAAGTATCTATTTCAGAAAAATAATCAATATATTTAGGACAGAATTGAGAGTAAAATGTAAGACATTATATATAAAGACTGACAGAGTTATGTTTAGAGTTTATCAACATGAATGGCAGCTGATGATCTTAATGTAATCTACATGCTGAACGCTGTGAGTGTGCGTCAGGATGATGATCCATGAGTGACTGTCTGAGCAGTGCTGCCGTGTTACAGAGAGCTGCTGTCATCAACATTTTACACAAACATTGCAAATGTAGTTACTAATGCATCAACAGGATGTGAGGTCTAGTTATGCACCTATCCTCCAGCTATCAACGGTCGCCACAGCAGAATGAACCGCTAATTATTCCAGCATATGTTTACACAGCAGCGGCATCCATTGAAAAATGATCAGCTGATTTAGGTGAGGAGTTACAGTTGGTGGTAGAGTGGGAACAGAATAATAAGACGGTTTTAAATTTGACAAAAATAAAAAGTATTGTGTGTTTGTGTATAAACGTTCAGTTCAAATGTAAAGCACAGTAAATGTGTCTGTATTGAGTGTGCCTATTGAACAGAGGAAATCAGACTTCTTGCAGTTCTACTTGATTGTTAATTAAAGTGGTCAAAGCAGATGGATAAAATGCTGATGTTATGGGAAGAGGTTTATCAATTATTAAGAGATTCATTCATTTTCTTGTCGGCTTAGTCCCTTTATTAATCCGGGATCGCCACAGCAGAATGAACCGCCAACTTATCCAGCAAGTTTTTAAGCAGCGGATGCCCTTCCAGCCGCAACCCATCTCTGGGAATCATCCACACACACACACACACACTCATACACTACGGACAATTTAGCCTAACCAATACACCTGTACCACATGTGTTTGGACTGTGGGGGAAACCGGAGCACCCGGAGGAAACCCACGCGAATGTTATGAAGATGCAGAAAACTGCAGGTTGGTTATTGTTGGAGGATAGGGTCAGTGTTTCTCTGCTGTGTTTCATAAATAATTCTGTGACGAGACTTCCAGGTGTACTGTACTGTCAACTTCTGTATAGCAATGCTAGTCTTATTTTAACACCAGGCATGCATTAAGAGGACATGTTTTGCAAAGCAGCGGGCTAGAGGAATGAAAACAAGGAAGGAATTGCCATCAGACGTCCTCACGTGCTTTATAACAAGTAAAATGAGCTTTAAAAATGGTTTAAGAATTATTTAATGGCTCAATAGTGAGTTTGAGTGGCGCAGTGGGTAGCACGTTCGCCTAACAGCAAGAAGGTCGCTGAGTCGAGCCTTGGCTCAGTTGGTGCTTCTGTGTGGAGTTTGCATGTTCTCCCTGCGTTGGCGTGGGTTTCCTCCAGATGCTCCGGTTTCCCCCACAGTCCAAACACATGCGCTATAGGGGAATTGGGTAGGCCAAATTGTCCGTAGTGTATGAGTGTGTGTGTATGTTTCCCAGAGATGGGTTGCGGCTGGAAGTGCATCCGCTGCGTAAATAAAACTTGCTGGATAAGTTGGCGGTTCATTCCGCTGTGGCGACCCCAGATTAATAAAGGGACTAAGCCGACAAGAAAATGAATGAATGAATAATGAGTGGATTGTTGATCTGGGTGTTGTGTATTAATTTTGTATTTAATGTTTTGTTATTGGTCTTGTTGTTATGTATTAATGTAATTTTGTTTTGTGTTCGATGGACCCTAGGAAGAATAGCCATCCGCTTGTTAAGTGGTGACGTGTTTGTGACGTATGTATGCTGTTTCCGGGTCCAAGCCGCCATTCATTTGAGTGGAGAAATCATTCGTTTATGATCATGTTTTATTCCTATCACACATTAAAGTTAATTTTATATAAAGTCATAGTGTACACAACAATCCCTGGGCTTGCTGCATAACAATTTATAAAAAATGATCACTTTCTGGCCATCGGATAGTAGGCATGGACATATATATACTGCCATCGTGATTTTAGAAAGTATTAAATCGCTTTGTAAACGTTTATTATTATCATTTCATGAGTCTCCCCATTCAGTAGAATAGAGCGCTTGGACCCGGAAGCCGCTTCGCGTGACGTCACACTTAACAAGCGGATTACCTTGATTGTGGCGAATGGGGATCCTGATAAGCCTCCTTTCTTAACATGATTGCAGATTTCCTAATGAGATGAGTTTTATTCTGCCAAACAAAGTTAAGGAGCAGAGCATCAGGCGTTAAAAGCATTTATTTGTGATTATTTTCTCAAGCTTTAACAAAACATTTTGTACAATCAAGGTTGTAATTTCTTCCCACTTGTTTCAACCTTCCTGCTGAAATGAATGAGCGAACAATTCAAATACAAAAGGAACAGATAAAAATACAATAATACATGCATAAATAAAATAATAATAATAATTTTATAATAAAATAAAAAATAAAATTTACAGTGTTGTGTAGATTTACAGTTTTACAATATCAAATGTGAAAATATATGAAATAAATAACCGCCTACAGTACATGATAATACACATCAATATCTGACACATTTATAGTGGCCTACAGAAATATGAAACCAAACCATACTGGTGATCACAGATAAAGCTGTTTGCACAGATTTCTTCATATAAATCAGATGAAGGAGGAGAGAGTCTTCCTCTTTTATCTGTTAACAAATCTATCTAACAAATGTAATGTTATTTAATGTTGTGATCCTAACAAATCTAACAAATTTAATCTGATTATGTTCTTAAACTTGTCTTTTTTATTCTTGTTGATGTAGAGCACTTTGAATTGCCACTGTGTATGAAATGTGCTGTATAAATGAACTTGCCTTGCCTTTTCTAAATATGTGCTCATGAATTTGGACAGATCCTTTCATTAAATATTGAATTTTCTCTCAGTCAGATCACACATCCACAGTGAAGCTTCAGCTGCTGATTTCCACTCCAGTAGTTTTCTTCTCCTTGCCAACAAAGTAGTGAAGGCGAATCCATTTCTCCCTTGTTTGTCAGTGACACCCTGTGTTCTGGTATGGCAGAGATAGCTAACTCAACACCAGGTTTATCTCTAAATAAAGGCGTCATTTAATGTTTTAAGTGTTTGTGTCTAATAGACACTCAACTACTGTCAAGCCCAGAACTCATGGAAGAAGTCTGCCTTGTCACTTCTACATCGATCACGCACCTTATCAATAGGAGGACATGTTTATGAGAGCGAGGCAGTGGCACAGTAGGTAGAAGAAGGTCGCTGGTTCGAGCCTCGGCTCAGTTGGTGCTTCTGTGTGGAGTTTGCATGTTCTCCCCGTGTTGGTGTGGGTGTTCCCTGTGTGCTCCGGTTTCCCCCACAGTCCAAACACATGTGGTACAGGTGAATTGGGTAGGCTAAATTGTCCGTAGTGTATGAGTGTGTGTGTGTGTGTGTGGGTGGATGTTTCCCAGAGATGTGTTGCAGCTGGAAGGGCATCCGCTGCGTAAAAACTTGCTGGACAAGTTGGCGGTTCATTCTGCTGTGGCGACCCCGGATTAATAAAGGGACTAAGCCGACAAGAAAATGAATGTTTATGAGAGTCCACATATTGTGTAGTCTGCTCCATGAGTGATGTTAAACTGTATGAGATTGAGGCGTGCGCAGGAACTGGATCCATTTACTCTACTTTACTAAATTACGTTGCAACAGACCCAACAAGAACATAAAAAACATCAGTGTACGAACAGTATAAGATCCTAACATGATAAATAAGCTTTTATAATTCCATAAAAATATAGTTATATAAGATATAACCTATTTTTAAACATTTCTGAAGAGAATAACTTAATTCTTGAATACCTATTTCACCATTTGTTGTAATATTAACAATATATGCATGTTTAACTAATTTATTATTTAACACTAGCTGTCAACAATGCTTAAGAAATGGTATTATTCAAAAGTCTTATAATGACAGGATAAAAGCTAGATATCCCCAATCCTCAGGCTTCTGTAACGCCTGCCTGATGGCATGAGGGTGAGCAGGCTATGGCCAGGGTGGGTTGGATCCCTTAAAATGCAATCAGAGCCTCTTCCCATATTTCATTAGGTATTTCAGTTCCAGTGTCCCCACTGTCCTCTAATTCAGTCAATATAAGCAGCATTTGGAGACGTAATGATCATGTGTAATGCTTTAGGAGCAGTAGGAGACTAGAATTGTATCCAGCGTTGAGGCAGGTGGTAGATCAGGAGAAGTTGAGCTGACTTGGACAGTGGTGTCGGGCTTGGAAATAATAGGTTGGAATGAGCCAATTGACATTTTTTAAGGAGGTCAATAAAACTAGCGAGGGTGTTGTCTATATAGAAGTCCCAAGCCTGCCTTCTGCCACTGAACATATGTGAAATCTAGATTACCTGGAGGACACATAAAGGGTTTAGCATAGAGCAATCAGTCACTTATGCTTCTGTCTAAACTGGGACCATATCATGAGTGTAGAGCGTACGACAGGGCTCGAAGAGTAATTAGACGGAGAGAGTGGTAACTTGAAAAGTGATGCAGGAATGCATGTATGTGCTTCAGCTTTACACCAGTCAACCTCTGAGGTGCGTCAGTCTTTTTTAGAGAGGCTGAATCAACATGTAAAGCGAGAGCAGCGCATGCTGATCTTCATAAACTCTTCACTTTAAGGACAGATCACGTTGGAGCGTTGGAGTTTCTTCTTGGTTGTTTCAGTTGTTAGATTCGTTTAAAGAGCCTCTTTGTAATTCATTTAGGCTATTATAATGTCTAAAGGAGACGTCTGACTTTACCATTACAGATTTCTGATGCATCACACTCTGTGATGGACATTACCTCACATTATGACAGGTTTAAGGACAGGTCTGGTGCTGTGGAGAGGATCTGGATGTATTTAGGAGCTGTAGCGAGGCGGTTAACATCTTGCAGAATAAGCGTGGCATCATCAGCCAACTGACTGATGAGTGTTTGTTTGACGGCTGTAGGAATACCATGAAGAGCTGCAGTCTGAGCTGTGTGTGTCCGTCTGTACGTGTATTACTGCGCTTCACACACCACTGCTGTGGGTTATTATGGGCTGGAGTTCAGGACGTGGAGTTTTGGAGGAGCTGGGAGTGTGTGTGTCTCTCTGCTGGAATGATTCATCAGTGTGTGTGAGTGTGTGTGTGTGTGCGCGAGTGTGAATGATGAGTGTTCATGCGCTCCACTGAGTGTTTTGTAAATGTCAGTGATCAGTGACTGTGTGTGTGTTCGTGTGTGTCCTGTGGCCAGATTAACCCATGTCCATCTGAAGAATCGTTCTGTTGTATGTGCGTGCGTGTGTGTGCGTGTCTGTAACTGTGCTAAATCTGTGGACATTGGCTGATTCTCAATTCCAAGAGAAAGGACTCATGTTCTTGTGGAGAGCGGTCTTACCAAGTTACCTCAGAAGAACAAACTCTAGAGAACAGAGGAAGTGTCCTGTGAGGAATGAGATGCTGCACTCTTCCCTGGTTTTTCCTTCTGGTCACATGACCTTCATGCGTTTTTACAGGAAATTATCTAAACATTACAGCATTCATACAGCAATTTACTGTTCTCCTCTTTTCAATATATACTCTGCATAAAGACTTTACAGATATACTGTACACAGTACAAATAGCACAGAATAGAACAGGAATTACAGCAAATAAACACCTTTAATGTGTTTATTCCTTTATTAAGATGTTCATGGCAGGCCCAGCTCCAGCTGGAAACTAGGGTAGGCCATGTGACGTTCCATATGTTAAAACTCTAAACTCGATACACAACACTCGACACTTGATACTCGACACTTAATACTCTAAACTCGATACACAACACTTGATACTTGACACTTAATACTCAACACTTGATACTTGACATTTGTCACTTGACACATGATGCTCAACAATTGATACTCAATACTCAACACTCAATACTCAACACTCAATACTCGACACTCAATACTCGGCACTCAATACTCAGTACTCGACACTTGATACTCAGTACTCGATACTTGATACTCAGTACTTCACACTCGATACTCAGTACTCAATACTTGATACTCAGTACTCGACACTTGATACTCAGTACTCGATATTTGATACTCAGTACTCTACTTGATACTCAGTACTCGATATTTGATACTCAGTACTCTACTTGATACTCAGTACTCAACACTTGATACTCAGTACTTCACACTCGATACTCAGTACTCAATACTCAGTACTCAATACTTGATACTCAGTACTCAACACTTGATACTCAGTACTCGACACTTGATACTCAGTACTCTACTTGATACTCAGTACTCAACACTTGATACTCAGTACTTCACACTCGATACTCAGTACTCGACACTTGATACTCAGTACTCAATACTTGATACTCAGTACTCGACACTTGATACTCAGTACTCTACTTGATACTCAGTACTCAACACTTGATACTCAGTACTTCACACTCGATACTCAGTACTCAATACTCAGTACTCAGTACTCTACACTTGATACTCAGTACTCAATACTTGATACTCAGTACTTCACACTCGATACTCAGTACTCAATACTCAGTACTCAACACTTGATACTCAGTACTCAACATCTGATACTCAGTACGATACTCAGTACTCGATACTCAGTACTCAATACTTGATACTCAGTACTTAATACTCAGTACTCAACACTTGATACTCAGTACTCGACACTTGATACTCGGTACTCTACACTTGATACTCAGTACTCGACACTTGATACTCAGTACTCAACACTTGACACTCAGTACTCGACACTTGATACTCAATACTCAATACTCAGTACTCGATACTCAGTACTTGATATTTGATACTCAGTACTTCACACTCGATACTCAGTACTCGATACTCAGTACTCGACACTTGATACTCAGTACTCGATACTTGATACTCAGTACTCGACACTTGATACTCAGTACTCGATACTTGATACTCAGTACTCGACACTTGATACTCAGTACTCGATACTTGATACTCAGTACTCAACACTTGATACTCAGTACTCGACACATGATACTCAGTACTCGATACTTGATACTCAGTACTCGATACTTGATACTCAGTACTCGATACTTGATACTCAGTACTCGATACTTGATACTCAGTACTCGATACTCGATACTTGATACTCAGTACTCGATGCTCAGTACTTGATACTCAGTACTTCACACTCGATACTCAGTACTCAATACTCAGTACTCAATACTTGATACTCACTACTCGACACTTGATACTCAGTACTCGATACTTGTTACTCAGTGCTCGATACTTGATACTCAGTACTCGATACTCAATACTTGATACTTGTTACTCACTGCTCGATACTTGATACTCAGTACTCGATACTTGAATCTCAGTACTCGATACTTGATACTCTGTACTTGACACTTGATACTCAGTACTCGGTACTCAGTACTCGATACTCAGTACTCAGTACTCGATACTCAGTACTCAGTACTCGATACTCAGTACTTGATACTCGACACTCAGAACTCGACACTGTGTTTTGTTTTCTTTCTCTGCATGTTGTTAAATATTGCTTTAACTCTTCTGTTAAAATGATTTTACAGTAAATGCTCTCTTGTTCACTCGAAAAGGTGGTGTTTATTGTAATCCAACATTGGGTCAAATATGGACAAACACAACCATTGGGTTAAAAAATGTAATATAAATTTACTAGAAAGCCACAGTTGGATCACATTTAACCCAAAATCAGACTAAAACAACCCAACATATTTAAAGTGCAGGATCTGTGTGAGAGTTCAGCCTGTAGATGTTCTTCAACACACACACACACACACACACACACACACACCCTTTATTAATAAGACAGAGAGAGTGTGTGTGTGTGTGTGTGTGTGGATCACCAGGGCTCTGACGGCAGTACTGGCAGTAGCAAGCACTCTGATTGGCTGAGAGCTTTAGCGAGTGGGAGACTGACTCATCATAGGTGGGCTGAGCGAACACTGACGCAGAGAAAGAGAGAGAGACACACACACACACACACACATTCTCAGTGTTTCTGTCAGCATTTACTTTCATCATGTTTAATCCAGCAGTAGTTAAAACACCCGCTCAGTAAATCCAGATGTTCATTAGAATGTTCCTGCTGCTCTTTCCATGCTGCAGTTTTCTGTCACCACAGCGTTAATCTCAGACCGTCTCAGAACATCCATTCATTTAGTTGCCACAGCAGAATGAACCGCCAACTATTCCAGCATAAGTTTACCCTTCCAGCTGCAACCCAGCACTGGGAAACACCCAAACCAAGTCATTTACACACACTCATACACTACGGCCAGTGTAGTTGATCAGTTCCCCTATAGCGCATGTGTTTGGACTGTGGGGGAAACCGGAGCACCCGGAGGAAACCCACACCAACACGGGGAGAACATGCAAACTCCACACAGAAACACCAACTGACCCAGCTGAGGCTCGACCCAGCGACCTTCTTGCTGTGAGGCACCATGCCACTGTGTCTTTCTGAGAACAAAGAAGTTTAATGGGAAATAGATGAGTCCGCCAGTAATGAATGTCTGAGCTATCCATATCAGAGCAGTGTTCTTCTGTGAGGGAGTCAGTTCTGCTGCTGCTGCTGAGGTCACACTGCACTACCAATACCACATCTGGACTGGCCATCTGTAGAAGAGTCTGAGTGTGTGTGTGTGTGTGTGTGTGTGTGTGTGTGTGTGTGTGTGTGTGGATGAAGTTGATCATTATAAGTGTGTGTGTGAAAGAGAGGGAAAGTGTGTGTGTGTGTGTGTGTGTGTGTGTGTGTGTGTGTGTGTGTGTGTGTGTGTGTGTGTGTGTGTGTGTGTGTGTGTGTGTGTGTGAGGACTGACGTCTGTGCTCCGGCTGATTCATTATCTGCATATGGAGCAGCATCTGCAGGTGTGCGTCACTGACCAGAGATCAGCCAGGGTCCGCACAGGGGGTCCGGGACCCATACACACCCCTGAGGGACAGCAGCGGGGTGTGTGTGGAGGTGGAACAGTGGAGGAGCTGTGTATATAGGCAGCATATACGCATAGTTCAGCTCAGCTCTGCGGTGTACAGTGTGCTTCTGTGATCTGCAGCTTTAATAATGATCAAATAATAAGCTAATATGAATATAATTTTGACCATTCATATAACTGAGTCATGATCACACTCAGCAGGAAAGCAGGATTACAGTCAATGATACACACGGCAAGTCTTCAAACACACACTCTTTCCTGTACAACAGGTGTTTGTGTTTATATGTATATATATATATACACAGTATATAATTAATGTAGGCTACCGCAGCACAGAGCAGCTGTCAGTCACTCACACTACACTGCTGCAATAGTAGATCACGACAACACACAGTAAAGGAAACAGCGCTGTGACTCTGAGTTGTACTATAGTAAAGTGTGTTGTACTGTGTATATTATAGCATCTACAACTCGGGTAATGAGTGCTCCAGCATACTGTAGTATAGTGAACTGATCAACTGTACTGAATACTCTAGTGTACTCTAGTGTTTACTGCAGTAAACTGTGGTGTATTGCAGTATAATCTACCTACTGTATTGGCTCATTTGTTTGTAGTTTTGTAATTACTGTAGTTGTTGTGTTACCATAGCAACAGTAGAATCACCACAACAGATCAATTACTGTAGTTGTTGTGTTACCATAGCAACTGTAGAATCACCACAACAGATCAATTAGTGTAATTGTGTTTCCTGAACAAGGTTTGGTTATCAGTCAAAAACATCCACAACAATTATTGTGTGTGTGTGTGTGTGTGTGTGTGTGTGTGTGTGTGTGTGTAAATCTCGCTCAGTGTCTCTCAGCACATGCTGAATATCTGAGTAATGTGGTGTTTTCTGCTGTTAATGGCGGGCCTGTAGCGACTCCTGACATTCAGCAGATAAAGCTGTTCTGGGATGTGTGTGTGTGTGTGTGTGTGTGTGTGTATGTGTGTGTGTCGTGAGCGCGCGCTGAAGGTCACCTGCTGTCACCTGCCTGCTCTTCATTAGCGGACACGCGCGCGGTCGCCCTGCAGGCCTCATTATGTGCATTAACCTTTAGTTTTAAAGCAGGACTGTCGTGTTGTTTAGTGTCCAGCCTGCAGGAGCGCAGTGCGCACACACACACACACACGGCTGCTGCTGCAACAGTTGATTACTCTCACATCAACATGTTTCATCCTCATCATCGTGGTTTAGAAACGTCAGACGGCTTCATTACTCAAGCGATTCTGTTGAACACAGCTCTATGAAGATATCAGGACAAGCAAACACACACACACGCACACACACCTGATCTGGCATGATTTATCCAAACATTAGATGTTTCTGCTGAAAAATGCAGGTGTAAATCATTGGAGGAGCTCAGAATGCATGTGTTTGTGTGTATTTGTGTGTGTGTTTGTGTGTATTTGTGTGTGTGTTTGTGTGTATTTGTGTGTGTGTTTGTGTGTATTTGTGTGTGTGTTTGTGTGTATTTGTGTGTGTGTTTGTGTGTATTTGTGTGTGTGTTTGTGTGTATTTGTGTGTGTTTGTGTGTATTTGTGTGCATACATGTGATTGTTTTTGTGTAAAGATATGTTTTTTGGGGTATGTGTTTGCATTTGTATGTGTATATATGTGTGTGTAAATATATGTGTGTGTGTGTGTGTGTGTGTAAATATATGTGTATGTGTGTGTGTGTGTGTGTGCAGAGGGCAGCAGTCAGAGGGCAGTTCTCCTCCTGCTGTCCACTTCAGTCTCTGGGCTCCTCATCAGGTTAATGGTGTGTTTCTGCGCTCTGACTGACACACACACACACTCTGCTCTCTACATGACTGTGTAAAGTCAAGTTCCAGCGCTCGTGTTGTTTATTCCATCAGAATAAATCACACATAATCTGCTGTTGTGTTTCTCCACCATCACTCACACACACACACACACACTCGCGCACACACACACACACACACACACACACACACACACACACACACACACACACCGGAGTATCTGCAGATGTCTGAGAGAGGTTAAAGCAGACACTGTGATGTTTCTCCGCTGTGTGTGTGTGTGTGTGTGTGTGTGTGTGTGTGTGTGTGTGTGTGTGTGTGTGTGTGTGCTCCTCATTCCTCCTGTGGTGATTATTCACATCTATTATCATCTTCGTCTCCAGCTGGAATAATCTGAGCATGTACACTGACCCAGGATCAGGAGAGACTGCAGTAAACATCACACACACACACACACACTGAATCAGGACTGTACTGCAGACACTGCAAACATCACACACATTCAGACCCATCAGCCTTCACACTCTTTTCTTTTCTGTCTCAGCCAACTTTTCTTTTTTAAATAATTATTTTTTTCGTCAACTCTGTCATCGTCAACTCTGTTATCATCAACTCTGTTATCCTCAACTCTGTTATCATCAACTCTGTTATCCTCAACTCTGTTATCCTCAACTCTGTTATCATCAACTCTGTAATCATCAACTCTGTTATCGTCAACTCTGTTATCCTCAACTCTGTTATCATCAACTCTGTTATCGTCAACTCTGTTATCGTCAACTCTGTTATCGTCAACTCTGTAATCATCAACTCTGTTATCATCAACTCTGTTATCGTCAACTCTGTTATCCTCAACTCTGTTATCGTCAACTCTGTTATCATCAACTCTGTTATCGTCAACTCTGTTATCGTCAACTCTGTTATCGTCAACTCTGTTATCGTCAACTCTGTTATCGTCAACTCTGTTATCGTCAACTCTGTTATCGTCAACTCTGTTATCCTCAACTCTGTTATCATCAACTCTGTTATCCTCATCTCTGTTATCCTCAACTCTGTTATCCTCAACTCTGTTATCATCAACTCTGTTATCATCAACTCTGTTATCATCAACTCTGTTATCGTCAACTCTGTTATCGTCAACTCTGTTATCGTCAACTCTGTTATCGTCAACTCTGTTATCCTCAACTCTGTTATCATCAACTCTGTTATCGTCAACTCTGTTATCGTCAACTCTGTTATCGTCAACTCTGTTATCGTCAACTCTGTTATCCTCAACTCTGTTATCATCAACTCTGTTATCATCAACTCTGTTACCCGTCAACTCTGTTATCGTCAACTCTGTTATCGTCAACTCTGTTATCCTCAACTCTGTTATCATCAACTCTGTTATCATCAACTCTGTTACCCGTCAACTCTGTTATCGTCAACTCTGTTATCATCAACTCTGTTATCGTCAACTCTGTTATCGTCAACTCTGTTATCCTCAACTCTGTTATCATCAACTCTGTTATCATCAACTCTGTTACCCGTCAACTCTGTTATCGTCAACTCTGTTATCGTCAACTCTGTTATCGTCAACTCTGTCATTGTCGACTCTGTTACAGTTTAAGAAGTTGAACAGCAATTATTACCAGATTCAGATGTTCTCTGGCACATTTCAGCGTCTTACATTAGTTTCCATCAATAACGGCTCAGTTTACTGTAAATGATTCATTTGTTGTTTATAACTCCCGCTTGAGGGAGATGAGAGGTAAATGACTGCGATGTTCCTCAGTTCCAGAATGACTCTTACAGATATTAGATATCGGCAGGGTGGAGATTAGATCTTTATTCCCAGTTTGTGTGCAGCTCTTAAATATATTTCAGCACACATTGAGAATAAACAGAACTGTGCAGATGAGGATGTGTGTGCGCGTGTGCGAGTGTGTCTATGTGTGAGTGGTGAATAAAGCAGAATGTGCTGCTCTATTGTGTGCGCATTTGTGTGTGTGTGTGTAAGTGCTATATAAAGCAGATTGCACTGCTCTATTGTGTGTGTTTGTGTGCGAGTTTGTGTGCGAGTTTGTGTGCAATGAATAAAGCAGAACATGCTGCTGTATTGTGTGTGTGTGTGTGTGTGTGTGTGTGTGTGTGTGTGAGAGCGCTGATGGCAGGCTGAGAGTTTGTGCGCTCCTGAGACAGATGGTCCTCAGAGACTCTGATAACAGGACAGCAGGTCAGACCCGACAGCGCCGGCCAACTCAACATGTGTGTTTATCTGTCATATCCAAATGTCATATTCAAGTGCTGGAGGATTATTACACAGAATCTGCTGCTGTCCACGTCAGCAGGAAAACACGACCACACACACACACACACACACACACACACAGATCTGCTGCTCAGGACATCAGATGAGGAGCTACTGACCGCTATAGAGCCACCGTGGTCTCCAGCACTGTTACTGAATCCGCTGTTGAGCACAGATACACATTCACACAAACTCTTTCTAATGGCCCGTTTCCTCTGACTGGTATGGTATGGGCCACCTTGATCAGGCTTGTGTTTCCGCTGCTACCATTGGTAAGTTTCAGTCATCGTCATTCTTGCTGGAGGAAATGTCTAGAGTGAAGCTGTACGGGTCACACACACATCAAATGAGCAGCACTTCTCACAACACAGACGCTTTACACACATCAATATTCAATTTAATTCCCCTTTATAAACGAGATGCAGAAACCTGTGTGGAGCACATTCATACCGCTGAGTGCTGCACTGAGTGTGTGCTTTACTAAACAGATAGGTCTTTACTCTAGTGTTGAACTGGGAGAGTGTGTCTGAGCCTTGGACGTTATCAGGAAGGCTATTCCAGAGTGTAGGAGCCATGAAAGAGAAGGCTCGACCTCCTTTACTCGACTTTGCTATTGTAGGTACTACCAGAAGCCCTGAGTTTTGAGATCTTAAATAGTGAGCTGGATTGTAGTGAGACAGAAGGTTGGTTATAAACAGGAGCTTGATTATTAAGAGTTTTATAGGTGAGAAGTAATATTTTAAATTCAATATGAAACTGAACTTGCAGCCAGTGTCAGGAGGAGAACATTGGGGTGATATGATCATATCTTCTAGAACTGGGGTGCATTTTCCAAACAACGACGTAACTCACGGCTGAACTATCATAGTACGATGCATCATTTGGAAAAAGAACTATGTAGTGACAAGTTTCCCAAAACCCATAGTTTCTCTGTCGCAGATCCATTGTTTGAACCATGTTATTTATAACTTAAACCGCCCAATGACGCTCTAAACAGGGCGGAGGAGCTACTTATTTACAAAAGAACCCCATCATTTCCTTGTGCAAATGATATTGTTTTACACGCACATGCATTTAAAAAAAATCCAATATTAGTTTAGGTAAAAACACGCACTCGCTCTCCATATTAACTGAACTATATGTAAATGCCACAAATAGAGCCTGTGTTTCCTTTACTGATATTATTGAGAATATGACACATCCTATTCTAAAACAAATCACTTACAAAAGCTAACACCTATTCTGATATCAGATATAAATCATGTAAATAAATCAATAATGAGGAGATTTATTATAAAATTAAATGTAATGTTTATTAATTGTTAGGAAAAAAATCTAATTTAATAATAATATTAATAATACTAATGATGATCATAAGGATGATGATGATTATTTTTACGTACTAGAATTGAAAAAAATCGATTTAATAATAATATAAATAGTGATAATGATGATGATTAATATTATTATTATTAAGTAGGGTATTGTTTATCTATTTTTTCTTTTTTTTCTAATTTTACAATTTGACACATGTAAAACCACTGCAGAATGTTCTACCCAGCAGGCCCATGTCAAATACAGATACTTAATAAATAACCTACTTTAAATGAAAAGAATTAATGTATGCTTTTTGTTTTCACAAGCTTTGGAGACGTAACATAAACTCCGCTTGTAAATAACAGCTCACCTATAGCTTTCGCCATGAGGCTGTGTTCAAAATGACATCAATGTGTTCAAAGTGCACTGTGAAGGGAGCACAATAGTCAACATGAAGATCGCTAAAACTGAA
>NC_141025.1:632500-637500 GCF_052040795.2 Danio rerio | reverse complement strand
CTCTGATTGCCTCATTCTTTCTCTGATTGGCTCAGTCTGTCTCTGATTGTCTCAGTCTGTCTCTGATTGCCTCATTCTGTCTCTGATTGGCTCAGTCTGTCTCTGATTGTCTCAGTCTGTCTCTGATTGCCTCATTTTTTCTCTGATTGGCTCAGTCTGTCTCTGATTGTCTCAGTCTGTCTCTGATTGCCTCATTCTGTCTCTGATTGGCTCAGTCTGTCTCTGATTGTCTCAGTCTGTCTCTGATTGCCTCATTCTTTCTCTGATTGTCTCAGTCTGTCTCTGATTGCCTCATTTTTTCTCTGATTGTCTCAGTCTGTCTCTGATTGTCTCAGTCTGTCTCTGATTGGCTCAGTCTGTCTCTGATTGTCTCATTATGTCTCCAGTTGTCTTATTCTGTCTCTGATTGGCTCAGTCTGTCTCTGATTGTCTCAGTCTGTCTCTGATTGGCTCAGTCTGTCTCTGATTGTCTCAGTCTGTCTCTGATTGGCTCAGTCTGTCTCTGATTGTCTCATTATGTCTCCAGTTGTCTTATTCTGTCTCTGATTGGCTCAGTCTGTCTCTGATTGTCTCAGTCTGTCTCTGATTGTCTCAGTCTGTCTCTGATTGTCTCAGTCTGTCTCTGATTGTCTCAGTCTGTCTCTGATTGTCTCATTCTGTCTCTGATTGGCTCAGTCTGTCTCTGATTGTCTCAGTCTGTCTCTGATTGTCTCATTCTGTCTCTGATTGGCTCAGTCTGTCTCTGATTGTCTCAGTCTGTCTCTGGTTGTCTCATTCTGTCTCTGATTGGCTCAGTCTGTCTCTGATTGTCTCATTCTGTTTCTTACTGCCTCATTCTGTCTATAATTGTCTCATTATGTCTCCAGTTGTCTCATTCTGTCTCTGATTGCCTCAGTCTGTCTCTGATTGCCTCATTCTTTCTCTGATTGTCTCAGTCTGTCTCTGATTGGCTCAGTCTGTCTCTGATGGTCTCAGTCTGTCTCTGATTGTCTCATTCTGTCTCTGATTGGCTCAGTCTGTCTCTGATTGTCTCAGTCTGTCTCTGGTTGTCTCATTCTGTCTCTGATTGGCTCAGTCTGTCTCTGATTGTCTCATTCTGTCTCTGATTACCTCATTCTGTCTCTGATTGGCTCAGTCTGTCTCTGATTGTCTCATTATGTCTCCAGTTGTCTTATTCTGTCTCTGATTGGCTCAGTCTGTCTCTGATTGTCTCAGTCTGTCTCTGATTGCCTCATTCTTTCTCTGATTGGCTCAGTCTGTCTCTGATTGTCTCATTATGTCTCCAGTTGTCTTATTCTGTCTCTGATTGGCTCAGTCTGTCTCTGATTGTCTCAGTCTGTCTCTGATTGCCTCATTCTTTCTCTGATTGGCTCAGTCTGTCTCTGATTGTCTCAGTCTGTCTCTGATTGCCTCATTCTGTCTCTGATTGGCTCAGTCTGTCTCTGATTGTCTCAGTCTGTCTCTGATTGCCTCATTTTTTCTCTGATTGGCTCAGTCTGTCTCTGATTGTCTCAGTCTGTCTCTGATTGCCTCATTCTGTCTCTGATTGGCTCAGTCTGTCTCTGATTGTCTCAGTCTGTCTCTGATTGCCTCATTCTTTCTCTGATTGGCTCAGTCTGTCTCTGATTGTCTCAGTCTGTCTCTGATTGGCTCATTCTGTCTCTGATTGGCTCAGTCTGTCTCTGATTGTCTCATTCTGTCTCTGATTGCCTCATTCTGTCTCTGATTGTCTCAGTCTGTCTCCGATTGGCTCATTCTGTCTCTGATTGGCTCAGTCTTTCTCTGATTGTCTCATTCTGTCTCTGATTGCCTCATTCTGTCTCTGATTGGCTCAGTCTGTCTCTGATTGTCTCAGTCTGTCTCTGATTGGCTCATTCTGTCTCTGATTGGCTCAGTCTGTCTCTGATTGTCTCATTCTGTCTCTGATTGCCTCATTCTGTCTCTGATTGGCTCAGTCTGTCTCTGATTGTCTCATTCTGTCTCTGATTGCCTCATTCTGTCTCTGATTGGCTCAGTCTGTCTCTGATTGTCTCAGTCTGTCTCTGATTGTCTCATTATGTCTCCAGTTGTCTTATTCTGTCTCTGATTGGCTCAGTCTGTCTCTGATTGTCTCAGTCTGTCTCTGATTGCCTCATTCTTTCTCTGATTGGCTCAGTCTGTCTCTGATTGTCTCAGTCTGTCTCTGATTGCCTCATTCTGTCTCTGATTGGCTCAGTCTGTCTCTGATTGTCTCAGTCTGTCTCTGATTGCCTCATTTTTTCTCTGATTGTCTCAGTCTGTCTCTGATTGCCTCATTCTGTCTCTGATTGCCTCATTTTTTCTCTGATTGTCTCAGTCTGTCTCTGATTGTCTCATTCTGTCTATAATTGTCTCATTATGTCTCCAGTTGTCTCATTCTGTCTCTGATTGGCTCAGTCTGTCTCTGATTGTCTCAGTCTGTCTCTGATGGCCTCATTCTGTCTCTGATTGTCTCTGATTGCCTCATTCTGTCTCTGATTGGCTCAGTCTGTCTCTGATTGTCTCAGTCTGTCTCTGATTGTCTCATTATGTCTCCAGTTGTCTTATTCTGTCTCTGATTGGCTCAGTCTGTCTCTGATTGTCTCAGTCTGTCTCTGATTGCCTCATTCTTTCTCTGATTGGCTCAGTCTGTCTCTGATTGTCTCAGTCTGTCTCTGATTGCCTCATTCTGTCTCTGATTGGCTCAGTCTGTCTCTGATTGTCTCAGTCTGTCTCTGATTGCCTCATTTTTTCTCTGATTGTCTCAGTCTGTCTCTGATTGCCTCATTCTGTCTCTGATTGCCTCATTTTTTCTCTTATTGTCTCAGTCTGTCTCTGATTGTCTCATTCTGTCTATAATTGTCTCATTATGTCTCCAGTTGTCTCATTCTGTCTCTGATTGGCTCAGTCTGTCTCTGATTGTCTCAGTCTGTCTCTGATTGTCTCATTCTGTCTATAATTGTCTCATTATGTCTCCAGTTGTCTCATTCTGTCTCTGATTGGCTCAGTCTGTCTCTGATTGTCTCAGTCTGTCTCTGATGGCCTCATTCTGTCTCTGATTGTCTCTGATTGCCTCATTCTCTCTCTGATTGCCTCATTCTGTCTCTGATTGCCTCAGTCTGTCTCTGATTGGCTCAGTCTGTCTCTGATTGGCTCATTTTTTCTCTGATTGTCTCATTCTGTCTCAGATTGTCTCAGTCTGTCTCTGATTGTCTCAGTCTGTCTCTGATTGCCTCATTTTTTCTCTGATTGTCTCAGTCTGTCTCTGATTGTCTCATTCTGTCTCTGATTGTCTCAGTCTGTCTCTGATTGTCTCAGTCTGTCTCTGATTGCCTCATTCTTTCTCTGATTGGCTCAGTCTGTCTCTGATTGTCTCAGTCTGTCTCTGATTGCCTCATTCTGTCTCTGATTGGCTCAGTCTGTCTCTGATTGTCTCAGTCTGTCTCTGATTGCCTCATTTTTTCTCTGATTGTCTCAGTCTGTCTCTGATTGCCTCATTCTGTCTCTGATTGCCTCATTTTTTCTCTGATTGTCTCAGTCTGTCTCTGATTGTCTCATTCTGTCTATAATTGTCTCATTATGTCTCCAGTTGTCTCATTCTGTCTCTGATTGGCTCAGTCTGTCTCTGATTGTCTCAGTCTGTCTTTGATTGTCTCATTCTGTCTATAATTGTCTCATTATATCTCCAGTTGTCTCATTCTGTCTCTGATTGGCTCAGTCTGTCTCTGATTGTCTCAGTCTGTCTCTGATGGCCTCATTCTGTCTCTGATTGTCTCTGATTGCCTCATTCTCTCTCTGATTGCCTCATTCTGTCTCTGATTGCCTCAGTCTGTCTCTGATTGGCTCAGTCTGTCTCTGATTGGCTCATTTTTTCTCTGATTGTCTCATTCTGTCTCTGATTGTCTCAGTCTGTCTCTGATTGTCTCAGTCTGTCTCTGATTGTCTCAGTCTGTCTCTGATTGCCTCATTTTTTCTCTGATTGTCTCAGTCTGTCTCTGATTGTCTCAGTCTGTCTCTGATTGCCTCATTTTTTCTCTGATTGTCTCAGTCTGTCTCTGATTGGCTCAGTCTGTCTCTGATTGCCTCAGTCTGTCTCTGATTGCCTCATTCTGTCTCTGATTGCCTCAGTCTGTCTCTGATTGGCTCATTCTGTCTCTGATGGCGTCATTCTGTCTCTGATTGGTTCAGTCTGTCTCTGATTGTCTCTAATTGTCTGTGATTGTCTCAGCTCATGTGTTATCTCCTCCACCTTTGCTCCTCCAGTGTCTCGCTCTATCAGGGACAGATGGATGCTCTGATGCCTGCTGATATTAACACGTCTTCAACACGTCACAGAGGAAACACATTCACCAGGATCCTGCTGAAACACCTGGAGCAGAGGGAGCACACCTGAACAGGTAAAAGACCACAGCCAGGATAAACACACCAGGCCCGGACTGGCTAATCGGGAGAACTGGGACAATTCCCGGTGGGCCGGTCCGTTTTTGGCCGCGATGGCCAGTGTCGCCAACGTGTGTTCGAATTTCACCTAAATTATTATAATTTAATTTTTTTCATTTTTATTGTTAAGACATATAATTCTGTGAGGGTTGTTGAACATTTAAAGCTCTAAAGCAGCTGTTTTCTTGAAAAAGACGTGATAGTGTCATTAGAAACTGAACTGGAAATGACCTTATTTCAATATAGTCAGTCGTGAACTGTGGTGGGCCGGTCTGATGCTTGAAACTCCAGGCTGAAATGAGTCCCACTCCGGCCCTGAAACACACACGCACACAAACACACGCACGCACACACACACACACAACAGATGCAGATGATGTGTTTGTGTGCACACGTGTGTATGTGCATTTGTATATGTGAGTGTGTATGTACATGTGTGTGTTCTCTGTCTTACTGGTGTGTTTCTAAGATCTGAGGTGAATCTGACAAACATGCTTTACTGCTGTCAGTACACACACACACACACACACACGCTTGCACTACCGGGATTACGCAGATCTGAC
>NC_141025.1:607500-622500 GCF_052040795.2 Danio rerio | reverse complement strand
AAAAAAAAGATTTACTCTGGTGAGGATTGAACACTGATCGAACATGTTGTAACGCAATGTGCTGACCACTGGACCACAATAGCGCTGTTATGCTTGTGAGGCTGGAATGATATTTACATCATCATTACCCTGCAGGCTGCATTTTGCTCATGGGGAAATAAATAAGAAGAGTGGAGCTGCGGCAAAATAATAAATTAAAGTAGTGAGGCGATGGTCAAATAATTAAATACATGAAAAAAGTGCGACTGCTGAGAGTGCAAGCAGCTAGAAACACCGGCCCTCTGGCCAAAAAACGGACCGGCCCACCGGGAACTCTCCCTGTCTAATCCAGGCCTGCTCCATAGCCAGTAAATAAACAGTGAAATCAGCATCACCGAGTGATCACGCTTCACAATGCCCACCGCCCAAATAACCATCTATCAGTGCAGGAACAAGCTGAACGTCACAATCTACTGCCATTAAAAACAGCAGCTGAGTGTGACTGAGTTACATCTGAAGGCGTTCAGCCAGAGAAATACCTAAAAAAAGAAATTCACTTATTACCAGGAAAACTGGTGAGTTTTTGGGAGAACATGGAAATCAACAGGCTATATAATGTATAATGTTTCCATTGTAAAGGGAAAAATATAGATGTACAGTATCTCAGGCCCCGTTTACACTAGTGCGTTTAGTTTTAAAACAGCGTTTTAGATCAAAAACGATCCGCAGCGTTTCACCTAGCGTTTCTGAACATATCTCCGTCCACACTACGCCACCAAAAGCGTGTATCACGTGACCATTGGCGCACTCTGGGCATGCGTGTTCTAGTATAAACAGGAAGCATGCGTCTCGCTCTGCATTTGGTTATTGTTAGTCAACAAACGCCGGTTGAACAATAAACGCGATGGCAAAGAAAGCAAGTGAGGTGTTCTTGTGGACAGACGACGAGGTCGAGTTACTAAACGTAACAAATGAATAACTGCACAATGCCGCCTAAAACAGACAACAGTGCAAACAACGCTCCCATTTCTGTGTGCATGTTGTTGTTTACAGTGAAGGCTGGTCTGCTGTCTCCCGGTAGCGTTAAAGTCATGTGTTATAGTCATGTGATAGGGGCTTGACCAATAAGGGAAGGATACGCAATGACACAAAAGCCCCAATCAGCTAGCGAATCTCAGCAGCTCCGCCTCCGTTTCCAGATGTCTCTGTTTTCCCTCATCCACACTGAGACGCAGCAGCAGCGCTTCAGAATGAAAACAGCCTCTCCAGCGTTTACAAAACGCTCCGATTTCTGCGCTCAAACTCCGGCGTAGTGTGGACGGATGGCGTAACCGTAGCCAAACTTATGCATTTTCAAACTAAAACACATTAGTGTAAACGGAGCCTCAGGCTATCATGAGTGAGGGGTTTTTCCAGGATATTGTTGCGGTTGGCATTTGTAAAAGCGCCATCATAAACCATTCGGTTACTATACCTGTCATTTTATTCATTTATTAAACCCATTTTAATAACTTGATTTCAGGTTATTTTCATTTTGTATGGCCATGAGCTACAAGTCAAAACAAGCTCGATATGCTGACTGTATTCAGCTGTTACAATAGGCCTGCAGTGTGTTTAATTCTGCATGAGCAAACAGCAGTACAGCCTAAATTACATGTTTATTAAAGATTGTCTTTCAGTTTACCTGCAGCGCATGTGAGAGGTGGATCCACGGCTAATCCACATACTCACGCACTGCATCTATTTCATCCATAACTGTAAACTTGACTCAGCAGATCATCTTTAAACACTAAAGGCATTGCTTAAGTGTGCTAACAGGACACTGCTGCTGCAGGATGGGGTGTGTCTTTACACTGTAAAAGAGGCTTTAGCCATGTCATAATGAAGGAAAACTCTTAAAATGTTTCTGTGTTTTGTCAGTTTCATGAGTTCATTTTAATAATATTAATAATAATGAATATAATCAATTGTATTATTAATAATGGTGTGGACTACTGTGGGACTGTGCAGTGTACTAAACAGTTTTATTAGGCTACATATGATTAACTCATGTGAAAATGTGTCTCTGCTCAAATTAATTCAACGGCAGAGTTCTTCTTTCCCTTTTAGAGCTCAAGAGAGTTGTGTTTAAAGATTTAGTTAACCAGAACATGTAATGAGTTAAGCTGCTCGCCTCATCTCGTCCACTAGTCCAGTTTTCAGAGTGTGCCTAGCTGCCGCGTGCGGGCTTTAAAGGCTTTATACGGGCACACCTGACCTGACGCGGGGAGCAGATCTCTGGACTACAGGCCTAGCTTTAATCCCACATCATTTAATTGCTGTGTCATATTATACAACATCTAAATGTGTGTTCTGCAGGCTGGAATGGTGGGAGTGTTGGTAATTAATGACAGGAAGAATTTTAGTTTTAAGTGAACTATTCTTTATGAAACGGGGGGGCACAAAGTCTTTCTGAGGGGGCCTGGAGCACACATCATCATCTCTGCAGTCCTGTTCACTGACATACTCCCAGAACAACTCCACTGTGCTGAGATCAGGAGTCTCAGAGCAACCTGCAGAGATATGAGGTGTAGAGCAGAACACACACACACACACACACACACACACGCGTCTTCTTCTCTCATGAGTGATTGAGTGAAATGCAGTGGTTAGCTGTAAATGGTTGTCGAGTGTCTGATGTGAATCTTTCTCAACCGTAAATATCAGTGATGCTGTGTGTGTGTGTGTGTGTGTGCTGATTGAGCAGTGCTGCATCTCTCCAAGTCTGTGTGTGTGTGTGTGTGTGTGTGTGTGTGTGTGTGTGTGTGTGTGTGTGTGTGTGTGTGTGCGTTTAGCATTAAATGCCTGCACGCGTCTCGTCACAGCATCACTGTGGGCAGTGTGCAGCAGCGTGTGTGTCTGCGCTCGCTCCGCCTGTGTGTCCGCAGGCTGAATATTAATATTGCTGATTAAAGCGCTCAGAGCTCTGCTTTCTGACATCCACATGCAGAAATTATTCACTTCTGACCCACTTTAGTGAGTCTCAGACCTGAGATGCTGAACGCAGAGCAGAACCTGCTGAGAGAATGAGTGTGTGTGTGTGTGTGTGTATCAACAGTAAGGCCTAAGGAGAACAGCACACACACTAATGAAGATCTACCAATATTAGTAATCATAATTATCATAATAATAATAGGGCGGCATGGTGGCACAGTCATCAGCACTGTCACCTCACAGCAAGAAGGTCTCTGGTTTGAGTCTCAGCTGGGTCAGTTGGTGTTTCTGTGTGGAGTTTGCATGTTCTCCCTGTGTTGGCGTGGGTTTTCTCCGGGTGCTCCGGTTACAGTCCAAACACATGCACTATAGGGGAACTGATCAACTACACTGGCCATAGTGTATGAGTGTGTGTGTGAATGAGTGTGTATGGGTGTTTCCCAGTACTGGATTGCAACTGGAAGGGCATCAGCAGTGTAAAACATATGCTGGAGTAGTTGGCGATTCATTCCACTGTGGCGACCCCTGATGAATAAAAGGACTAAGCTGAAGGAAAATGAATGAATGAAAAAACTTTATTAATAATAATAATAATAATAATAATAATAATAATAATAATAATAATAATTTCACCAATAGTAATAAGAATAATGTCACTAATGAAAAATAATATTCATAAATATAACAATAAAAGTGATAGTTGCCTGTACAGTATAGCGGGAAGGTCGGGGACAGTGCCTCTGGACCGGAGGTTCCTGTTTTTAGGAAGGGGAGGAACAATGTGGATCTGTACCATCCCCAAGGTGCTGGAGGGTTCATAGTTGCGCGTTCAGCCCACATGTGTTTGTGTACACGGAGAACCCGTTGGCCTGTGTCCCTCTTGGTGTTCTGGGAGTATGGGGTCAGAGGCGCACAGTTCAGGGCTGTCCGGAGGGAGCAGGAGTTTAGCTCTGCTGTTCACAGATGATGTTGATGATGTTGTTCAGGTGTGTTTGGGTGTAGTTCAGGTGTGTGTGTGTGGGTGTACTTCAGGTGTGTTTGAGTGTAGTTCAGGTGTGTGTGGGTGTAGTGCAGGTGTGTTTGGGTGTAGTTCAGGTGAGTTTGGGTGTGGTTCAGGTGTGTTTGGGTGTGGTTTAGGTGTGTTTGGGTGTAGTTCAGGTGTGTTTGGGTGTGGATCAGGTGTGTGTGGGTGTAGTTCAGGTGTGTTTTTAGGTGTAGTTAAGGTGTGTTTGGGTGTAGTTCAGGTGTGTGTTTGTGTAGTTCAGGTGTGTGTTTGTGTAGTTCAGGTGTGTTTGGGTGTAGTTCAGGTGTGTTTAGGTGTAGTTCAGGTGTGTTTGGGTGTAGTTCAGGTGTGTTTGGGTGTGGTTCAGGTGTGTTTTTAGGTGTAGTTCAGGTGTGTTTGGGTGTAGTTCAGGTGTGTTTGGGTGTGGTTCAGGTGTGTTTTTAGGTGTAGTTCAGGTGTGTTTGGGTGTAGTTCAGGTGTGTTTGGGTGTGGTTCAGGTGTGTTTTTAGGTGTAGTTAAGGTGTGTTTGGGTGTAGTTCAGGTGTGTGTTTGTGTAGTTCAGGTGTGTTTTTAGGTGTAGTTCAGGTGTGTTTGGGTGTAGTTCAGGTGTGTTTGGGTGTGGTTCAGGTGTGTTTGGGTGTAGTTCAGGTGTGTTTGGGTGTAGTTCAGGTGTGTTTGGGTGTGGTTCAGGTGTGTTTTTAGGTGTAGTTAAGGTGTGTTTGGGTGTAGTTCAGGTGTGTGTTTGTGTAGTTCAGGTGTGTGTTTGTGTAGTTCAGGTGTGTTTGGGTGTAGTTCAGGTGTGTTTAGGTGTAGTTCAGGTGTGTTTGGGTGTAGTTCAGGTGTGTTTGGGTGTGGTTCAGGTGTGTTTTTAGGTGTAGTTAAGGTGTGTTTGGGTGTGGTTCAGGTGTGTTTTTAGGTGTAGTTAAGGTGTGTTTGGGTGTGGTTCAGGTGTGTTTTTAGGTGTAGTTAAGGTGTGTTTGGGTGTAGTTCAGGTGTGTTTAGGTGTAGTTCAGGTGTGTTTGGGTGTAGTTCAGGTGTGTTGGGTGTAGTTCAGGTGTGTTTGGGTGTGGATCAGGTGTGTGTGGTTCAGGTGTGTTTGGGTGTAGTTCAGGTGTGTGTTTGTGTAGTTCAGGTGTGTGTTTGTGTGGTTCATGTGTGTTTGGGTGTAGTTCAGGTGTGTTTAGTTGTAGTTCAGGTGTGTTGGGTGTAGTTCAGGTGTGTGGTTTGTGTCTATGATAAACTCTGACAGCTGATTAAGAATGATTAATAAATCCAAATCAAACAAAAAGTGACGGTGCGGTTTACACTCACACTACAAGTGCACTGTGCCAAAGCCCAACCGAAGCGTGCTCTGGCATACCGCTGAACTGCGCCAGGGCCCGATTCAGAGCACTCACACCTGTCAAATGAGCCGGGAAATGGGGGTCAAACGCACCCAGGCAAAGTTCAGATAGCCTAGTGTGAGTACACCCTCAGAGGATGCTGAGAGGAGCACTGATGACACTCCACACACAGAGCACTTATGAGGGCTCCAGCTCTGGTTCAGACGCCTCCTGATGCCTGCATTGGGCACTGTTCTGTAGTTCCACCAGGGGGAGACCCAGGACGCACTGGAGGGGCGGCTGTCTGAGTCTGCTGGCCTGCAAACACCTCTAAAATCCTGGAGGAGCTGCAGGGGTCTGGGGTTCTGCTGAGACTTATGACCAGCGGCCGCCATCCCCCCCCCTACACACAGTAGATGAATGAACAAGAATAACACCACTACTGCTAATGATGATAACCACAGCGCTAACAATCATAATAATAGCAGCACTAGCGCTAATAATGATCACTGTGTTCTGTTCAGGGCCGTCTCGGAGCGCTGCACAAGAACCAGTCAAACCCAGCAGAGCTAAACCCACATGTGAAACACAGCACTGACCATCAAACCTGCCTCTGAATCTGCTCTCAGAGCCACATCAGCCACAGCAGAGCAGCCGGCGCTGATCAATTACTAATAATTATCACACACACACACACACACACACACACACACACACACACACACACACGCAGAGCAGAGCGGTGTGCCAATGCTAATATAACACTGCAGTGAAGCGCTGAAGCCCAGAGAAGTGTTACTGTGAGCACTCATGATGAACACACACTCCTACATCAGCACACACATACACACACACACACACACAAACACTTAAACAGACACAAACACTCTCTCTCACACACACAAACTGACACACACACACACTTTCTCTCTGTCTCACACACACTCTCTGTCTCTATCTCACTCACACACACAGGGTGATGCGGCTGGCCCAGTGTGTGTGTGGAGGAAACATGCGCTCTTACCTGCACCTCTACAGAACAGCAGACTCTCAGGTGTGTGTGAGGATCGTGGAGCAGCGCTGTGTGTGTGTGTGTGTGGAGTGTTCAGCAGCTCTGCGTCTCTATTTATCTCTGCTAAATGACTCAGGTGAATCTCAGCAGTGAATCAGCAGGTGTCAGAGCACAGACCAGGAGGACGAGTGGGCACACACACACACATAAGTGTGTGTGTGTGTGTGTGAGTCAGAGCTCTGCCTGCACTCATTACTGATGGTTGGGATAAAATCAGCTGTGTGTGAGTGCTGATTTGCTCATCAGCACAGTCACAAACTCAGGTCATCCACCACTGACCCACTGCAGATAACCCAGCACACCGCTGCAGACAACCCAGCACACCGCTGCAGACAACCCAGCACACCGCTGCAGACAATCCAGCACACCGCTGCAGACAACCCAGCACACCACTGCAGACAACCCAGCACACCACTGCAGACAACCCAGCACACCACTGCAGATAACCCAGCACACCGCTGCAGATATCCCAGCACACCGGTGCAGACAACCCAGCACACCACTGCAGATAACCCAGCACACCGCTGCAGATAACCCAGCACACCACTGCAGATATCCCAGCACACCGGTGCAGACAACCCAGCACACCACTGCAGATAACCCAGCACACCGCTGCAGATAACCCAGCACACCGCTGCAGATAACCCAGCACACCGCTGCAGATAACCCAGCACACCGCTGCAGATAACCCAGCACACTACTGCAGACAACCCAGCACACCACTGCAGATAACCCAGCACACCACTGCAGATAACCCAGCACACCACTGCAGATAACCCAGCACACCACTGCAGATAACCCAGCACACCGCTGCAGATAACCCAGCACACCACTGCAGATAACCCAGCACACCGCTGCAGACAACCCAGCACACCGCTGCAGATAACCCAGCACACCGCTGCAGACAACCCAGCACACCACTGCAGATAACCCAGCACACCACTGCAGATAAGATAACCCAGCACACCACTGCAGATAACCCAGCACACCGCTGCAGATAACCCAGCACACCGCTGCAGATAACCCAGCACACCACTGCAGACAACCCAGCACACCACTGCAGACAACCCAGCACACCACTGCAGATAAAGCCTGATTTATACTTCTGCGTCAGGTGACCGGCGTAACCCACGGCGCAGGTAACGCGCGTGGCTGTGCATTTATACTTCTGCGCGCTGTCTCTGCCGGTCTGCATTAACACTTCTGAAACGCTAGTTGGCAGTGAGGTGTAAATGTTCCTCTGTGTCAAGTTTCTTCGCTACTTTTCTGCATTTCCTGAACACTTCCGGGATGTACAAGTGGCTCAAACTCGCTCATTTTGAGGCAGGAACCGGCGGACGTGCAACAACTTTAACTATGAGGTAAACACAAAACAAAACTTTCCATCCGGAGCTCCTTCACGGGACTCCACACTTGTAAACAATCGCTCGCGCGGCGTCGCGCCATTCGCGCGCCTCTCGGCCCCGCCCAGACTCGTCAGCGCTACCAAGCCGACCAATCACAGAGCTTATGCTACGCGTCGTTGCGACGTGTAGTTACATTTTTTGAGAGGTGCACGTCAGTGACGGCGATGGCCACGGCGAAGGGCTATGCGTCAGCGCCGTAGCATACGCCGGTGTTTGACGCAGAAGTATAAATCAGGCTTAACCCAGCACACCGCTGCAGATAACCCAGCACACCACTGCAGACAACCCAGCACACCACTGCAGACAACCCAGCACACCACTGCAGATAACCCAGCACACCACTGCAGACAACCCAGCACACCACTGCAGATAACCCAGCACACCGCTGCAGATAAGATAACCCAGCACACCGCTGCAGATAACCCAGCACACCACTGCAGACAGACAGTGGTCAGTCTGTGGGTCAGTCTGTGGGTCAGTGTGTGGGTCGGTCTGTGGGTCAGTCAGTGGGTCAGTCTGTGGGTCAGTCTTTAGGTCAGTCTGTGGGTCAGTCTTTAGGTCAGTCTGTGGGTCATTCTGTGGGTCGGTCTGTGGGTCGGTCTGTGGGTCAGTGTGTGGGTCAGTCTGTGGGTCGGTCTGTGGGTCAGTTTGTGGGTCAGTGTGTGGGTCAGTCTTTAGGTCAGTCTGTGGTTCGGTCTGTGGGTCAGTCTGTGGGTCAGTGTGTGGGTCAGTCTGTGGGTCGGTCTGTGGGTCAGTCTGTGGGTCAGTGTGTGGGTCAGTCTTTAGGTCAGTCTGTGGGTCGGTCTTTGGGTCGGTCTGTGGGTCAGTCTGTGGGTCAGTGTGTGGGTCAGTCTGTGGGTCGGTCTGTGGGTCAGTCTGTGGGTCCTCTGAGTGGTTCATTGAGTGTGTCTGTAGTGTTTCCATCACTGTAGTGTGGTGTTGGTGAGTCTGCTGTGAGTCCAGCATCAGATGATCATTCCCCAGTGGTGTAGATCAGCTTCCCCCAGTGAATGCTGCATCTCGGGTTAAACCGGCCCGCTGTTCTCCACCCTACCGCTGACTCTGGATCAGTGACCTCCGTCTGCAGGTTAATAATGTGTGTGTGTGTTGTGCGTGTGTTGTGCGATTCTGTGTAAGTGAGTGTGCTGGAAACCCCATCACACACTTCTGATCATTAACCTGTAAATCACACACTGGAGGAGCAGCCTGACAGGTCAACCTCCATCTGTAAACCCGCCTGACCCAGCAGAACACACTGAGACTCAGATCCGCTGTTGTGTCTTCATTGTCCTGCCTGATGTCCTGCAGTCCTGAAGCTGGAGATCATCACATGAGCAGAGCCTCAGCTCGCGGCGCCTTTATTTCACTGAACACACACATCACACGCATCGTTTAGATTGATCCGAAGAGTGTGTGTGTGTGTGTGTGTGTGTGTGTGTGTGTGTGTGCTGTGAGTCTCATTCTGGCTGATCCAGAACTCATAGAAGAAGACCCAGTTCAGGACACACACACACACACACACAGAGGAGACAGAGGAGGACACAAGTATAATACACACTGACCTACTGACACACACTCAGTCTCTAACTCAAACACACACACACACACACACAGGGAGGCTGATGGTCAGTAGCAGCAGGCCGATGTGCTGTGATGTTTCCGTGTGTGTAACGCTGCATGTTCCCTGACAGGAGTGTGTTTGTGCTTGCGCGAGTCTGAAATGGATCCTGCAGCTCCTCTCCTGTTTAACCTACTTAGCCACGCGTCTGTGTGTGTGTGTGTGTGTGTGTGTGTGTGTGTGTGTGAAGCCTGAGGATTTAACATTTCCAGCTGTCAGAGAGAATTAGCCGTCACTAACACTCGTTCAGTCCCCGTGAGTCACCGCTGCGCCACTGCGCTACACACACTCTCAGTCTGTCGCGCACACACACACGCATGAACACGCACACATACACATGATGGCACACACACATACACTCATACATACACACACAAACAATGTCACACAAAAATTGAGAGACAAACTAACACACACATGATGTCATAAACACACATGCACACTCACTGGCAGACAGTGTGTGTGAGAGTATTTGTGTGTGTGACATTGTGTATGTGTGTGTGTGTGTGTGTGTGTGTGTGTGTGGTGAATGCTTGTGTGTCTGTAATGAATGAATGTGTGTGTGACATTATACATCAGTCTTCATTTGTGTGTGTGTGTGTGTGTGTGTGTATAGTGTACAGTGTGGACTACAGTATTGTACAATTTCCTCCTCCTCCTCCTCCTCGTCTCCTCCTCCTCCTCCTGTGATGGCTCAGCTCTCCTCCACAGGTCTGTGTTGTTCTGCAATCGGGTTGTTGTTGGTTCTGCACGCGCTCAGAAGCTCTCCATGCTGTAAACCGGCGCAGAGTCCAAACCTGACATTCAGCCGATGTTTCTGTGGCAACAGAAGAAGAAGAAGAGGAGAGTGAATCATGTGGAGGATGAGGAGACGCGTGCGCACACACACACACACACACACACACACACACACACACACACAGAGTTACTGCACAGAATAACTGAATTCTATGAAGCTGAAGGCAAAGTTACTCTTGTCATTATCATCTGATCATGCGGACGCTGTCTACAGAACCAGGAGTGTTCCTCTTGTATTGGGTGGTTTCCTCTGGACAGAGTCTCATTGCAGTGTTTGCACAGCCCCCAGCGGGACAGTGTGGAGAACAGCAGGGAATAGAGACAGCAGTGGTTTCCAGATGTGTTTCACTGCAGACGGGATCATTTATATTGTGTGTTTTATTCTGATTATTCTTGCGACACATTTCAGTTGTATCAGTGAAGCATTCAATAGTATCTGGATGCAGCCCTCATGATGCAAGCTGAGACTGCATCACACAGCGATGCACTGTCAGACGCTACGCACTCAATGGAGTGAGTGACGTCACTGTGAGGGGTGGGGTTAGGGGCGGGGTTAGGTGAGCGCATTAAAAAGCATTGGATGCAGCTTAGATTACACTGCACCAGGTCTGCAGCCAGACCCCTCTCAAAGCTTTGCTGTTTCTCTTCTCAACACTTAAAGACGTTCATGGACTGAAGACAGCGCGTGCTGAAGTGTGTCAGGGGTCATTCTGTTTCATTCCTTCTGCAAACAAGTCTGAAAGTGGGCAACAGTACGGGGTCTTTGTTGTTGCATTTTGGAAATGCGGCACTCAATCTCTATTGGAGACAGGTCGGGACGGCAGGCAGGCCAGAACAGTACCTGTATCTTCATCCTCAGCAGCAGGATCTGCATTGTCTTGTTGGACTCTGCATGGAGCAGAAGGCAGCATATTGAGCTCCAGAATCTCTCTGTGCTGTTCAGCATTACTGGAGCATCAGAGCAGGATCAGGCTACCTTTGCCAAGACACAAGGCACTGACACAACCCCAGAGCCGGGCTTCTGGACGTGTTGCTACTGACTGTCTGGATGATGCTTTTCTTTGGTCTGGAGCACACGGCGTCCATTTCTCCCAGAAACACTGGCTGTTTCTCAATATGCGTTCTTCAGCGGTCTTGCGTCCTCATGTTCTCCTGAAACGTCATCATCAGCTGCCTAAGTTCAGTTCCAATACTCAAGACCGCAAGTACGAAGGACATGTGAAACTTCCCGGATGTGTTCTTGATATCGAGGACGCACTGATGCAGACTTGAGCAGCGAACTCGCTCTGGAAGTCCCAGAAGTCTCGCGACTGGAGGTGGGAAGCGCAGCATTTATCTAGATTTATTATTAAGGTTCAGAGATATCACTTATTTACCTCAGGAGTTTCCCTGAATGAAACAGTGAAGGTAAACATTACCATGGACATCTTAATAAAGGAATAAACACATTAAGGGTGTTTGTTTGCTGAAATTCGTATTAAAATCTGTTTTATTTATATTGTGCAGAGTATATTTATAATGTTTTTATGCAGAGTATATATTTTGTAAAGGGGAAAAATAATAAATGGTTGTATGAATGATGTAATGTTTAAATAATTTACCATTTAAAACACGTGAAGGTCATGTGACCATCAGGAAGAACGCAGCATCTCAATTCTCACAGGATGTGTTCTCTGCCCTCGCGGTCTCCTGAGTTCATTCCTCCGAGGACACCTGGCAAGACCGCTCTCCACAAGAACACAAGTCCGTTCTCTGCTGTCTTGGAATTGAGAAACAGCCACTGCTTCACCTGAGCACAGCACACGTCTCCACTGTGTGATGCTCCATCCCAGATGTTTATCTAACCAACCTTCTGTCTTGCTTCAATCTAACCCGCTCTTGAAGATCTCTAAACTCAGAGCTTCTGGCTGGTATAGCCAGCTGGGGCGTCGCTAGACCCCCATTTACTAGGGCACGTGCCCCAGTAAAATCCCCAGTGCCCCAGTAAATGCTTTGAGATGTGATTTACTTCACATGTAAAGTGTATTTATTACGTGTTTTAATTCAAAAATAAAGAGGTTATTCTCTATGTGCAACGAACCAACGCTGGCGAAAGCAATGAAGTTTAATTAAAAAGCAAAGTGAGCATGTGGGCAGAAAAATAAACACACCAGCGCCTCACGCACCGCTTATGATGCGCCGCTCTGCTCCTCATTGCTCTGCTCCCGGTTGCAAACATGGATGCTGGAAAAATAGCTGCGCTGCTTATGCGCCGCTCATGCGTTGTGAAACCGGCGTAACAGTCTTCTATGTGGAATTGTCGGCAGTCGGCACACAGTGAGTTCTGCAAGTCAACAAAACAAAGTTCCAGTAATTTAGACTAAGCATGGCTCCCTGTATGAAGCAAAGAAGGAGGGATGAGTCGAGCAGGTCAGACTTAAAGGGTCAGGAAACACCAGAGCACATGTGTTGAGCTGTTGACAGTGGTATCTGTGTCCCACACTGCTAAAAACACTATTAGGACACCTATATTTCACTAAAAAGTGTAAATTGGTTGTTTTTGCGTTATTTCAAGCAAATTGGTTCTTCTGGTTTGAAACTAATTTTTGAAGCTGCGTCACGGTCATGAGATAATAGCGTGTATTCCAGCGTGCAGACTGGACGTCTGTGCCAGAGTGAGTCTTATTACGTCTTACAGTGTGATGCATTAATGCATGAGTAAAGCTTGGTTCAAACCAATCAGCGCGCTCTATTGTGCAGCTTCATTAATATTCATTACTGTCACAGTGTTTAGACGACAGAGACGCCACGTTGTGTTGGCAAAACAAGCGTGAAGTGTTGCTTTTATAGTTTGCTGCAGTGAAGTTTTGTTTTCATTTTCTCTCTGTGAGAGCTCAGCTGGAGTCACGTGTGGATTAACAGTGTACGCGACGCTCGACAACAATAACTTACGTGTCTAAGGAGGATTATTGTTTACCTGAGAGCTGTTCTCATCTGCAAACGCTGAGATCCGGATTCGCTTTAGTCTCCTCTTAATAAAGACGCGGCTCTAGTTGCTGGTGATTGTCCTGTCTCTACAGATTTGGTAAGTGAGCGACCAGTGCTCTTTGTTTATTCAGTTTGTTCGTATTGAACTAAGTTAACTATTGCACCGTAACATGTTAGGACCACAACCAAACTTTAACCTCGTGTAGGATTTTCACCGCATTTAGTGACCGGAATAACACACGCGGCTTTCTGACGCTACCTGCCGTGTGCATCTAAGTTTCCGGGAAATGCGGAGGGTTTTTTCTCTCATTCGCCGTGCGGTATCAAACATTGCATGAAAAATACACGCTTAGAGCAGCTCCTCCAATCAAATATCTCGTTGGTCGCGAGGGACATGAATGAATTCCCTGAATGAAAGAGCCAAACTGCAGTTAAAGTCCAACATTTAATAATTTGGCAAATAATTTGACTACAGATGTTCATGTAGGTTAAACACCATCACTTTCTCCTGTGTGTGAGTATTTTGACTGAAACTCGCGCGCGCCCAAATAGACACTCCCACACCCTCCCACTTTAGTTCCTCCGACACTCCCCCCTAAACAGAGCTAGACACGCCCACTTTTCTGACGTTTTTCAAAGTAGAGGTGTGAAACACCCTGCTGAAACGAGCGGGTTTCATGGCCCTTTAAAGCTAATTCTCGGCCATGAGTAGGGTCTAAGACAACACAACAGATAATTCTGTAAACATCTTTCTCCATATTATACAGAATTGGCTAGAGAATTTCATTCAAATGAAATTAATATTCATGCAAAATATTTCTAAATTATCTTAGCATCACTCCAGTTGTGTCTTTAGATTGTTTTTCAGGATAAATTTCTGTTATTTATTTAAAATAATAATTGTACAATATCAATAACACTGTTATTTGTATATATTTGTTTTTTTGTTTTATTAAAGAAATTATATATATATATATATATATATATATATATATATATATATATATATATATATATATATATATATTATTATTATTATTATTAGTATTATTATCATTATTTTATTTTTATTTATTTATTTATTTATTTTGAGGGGGGTGTACCCCAGTAGAGCTTTATGTCTAGCCACGCCCCTGGTAGCCAGAATAACAAAGTCTACTAAAGGAAGCCGAGCCTTCTCATTTATGGCCCCTGAACTCTGGAATAGCCTTCCTGAGGCTCAGACACACTCTCCCAGCTCAACACTGGAGTAAAGACCTATCTCTTTAGTAAAGCACACACTCAATGCAGCACATAGTGGACTTGACAAACCACCTGTAGGACACACTCCTCCTGTCCTAATGCACCAGGCGCTGTGTTAGCAACACGCAGATGCTTTACATGTTTGTTTATATAGCTGCTGCTTTCATTTAGAGCACTTCATTTTTGCATCTGGTGTTTAGATATTTGAAGCACACTGAGCTCTGAACTGCACTGACACAGCTCCAGTTCACTACAACTCCTGTGTTCAGCTGCTGCCACACGATCTACAGGGTAGAGGCGCTGGAGAAACAGATGAGCTGGACTGAATTGATTGCCTTCGAGCCCAGAGGAGTCAACAGCGCTTCTGGACACTGTTAACATAGGGCTTCCTCTTGGCACAGTGCAGTTTTCACTGGCATTTGTGGATGTAACTCTGTATTGTGGTGCTTGACAAAGGTAGTGCTGAGCCCATGTGCTGATCTGGCTTATAGATGAATGAGGACTCTTGATGCAGCGCCCCCTGAGGGGTCGGAGGTCACGGTTGTTCAGCTTAGGCTTGTGCTCTTGTCCTTTACGCACTGAAACTCCTCCAGATTCCTCCAATCTTTAATGCTGTTCTG
>NC_141025.1:595000-605000 GCF_052040795.2 Danio rerio | reverse complement strand
CTCTCTCTCTCTCTCTCACACACACACACACACACACACACACACACCGCTGCTGCTTCTCCATCCAGCAACTTTAGTCACAGTAGTTGACGCTGCTCGTCTGTTTCTCCTGTCTGTAGGGTTAATCTGAGGATCTTCTTCTGCCAGTGGAGCGGATGGCAGTGAACCCACAGCGCGGGTAATTCAGCGTATTATGAGGATTCTGCCTTTCGGTTTCAATGACGGGTAAGATGGAAACGCCCTTCTACCACGATGAAAGCGTTCCAAACTTTGGGCAGATTCCAGAGTATGATCGATACCAGAGCCACAAGATGATGAAGAAGAGCAGCGCGGGGCACAGTTTCCCGGGCGGAGGCGGTGCGGGTCTGAAGCTGCTGCAGGGGCCGGCGGGCAGCGGTGCGGGGGGCAGCAGCGGTGTGGGCATGAGCTCCAGCACCGGATCCCTCATGCCCACAGCAGACATCAACCTGCTGAAGCTGTCCTCGCCTGATCTGGAGCACCTGATCATCCAGTCCAACCAGGGGCTGGTCACTACGAGTCCGGCTCCCGGCGGATCCGCCAACCCTTTCCTCTACCGCAACCAGGCCACCAACGAGCAGGAAGGCTTCGCGGACGGGTTCGTCAAGGCTCTGGCCGACCTGCACAAGCAGAACCAGCTGGTGGCGCCACCCTCGCCTACGCCCACACCCCTGCAGAGCTCATACCAGCGCAGCCTGATGCCTAGTGCGGACATGCCCATATACACCACTCTGAGCAGCTACACCCCATCCCCGTATCCCGGCGGGCAGCTGTACCCGCACACCTCCGCCCACGCCACAGGGCTCCACCCTCAGAGCCGCGGGCCAGACGCACCACAGACTGTGCCCGAGGTGCCGCACCCCCCTGGGGACCCCTGCAGCTCTCCGCCAGCGCTCTCACCTATTGACCTAGAGACGCAGGAGCGCATCAAGGCGGAGCGTAAGAAGCTGCGGAACCGCATCGCCGCATCCAAGTGCCGCAAGCGCAAACTGGAGCGCATCTCTCGGCTGGAGGAGAAGGTGAAGGTGCTGAAGACGCAGAACTCCGACCTGGCCTCCACCGCCGGCATCCTGAGGGAGCAGGTGGCGCAGCTCAAGCAGAAGGTGATGAACCACGTCACCAGCGGGTGCCAGATCTCCGTCAGCTCCGCCAGCATGGGCAAGGGTGGAGACAGCGGCTGCTGAGGAGTGGAGTCTCTACCCAGACCTGGAGCTCTCTCTCTCTCTGGGAGGAGGAACACCTCCATCACCATCACCTGTTGATTACCTATACATCACCTCCATCATCTGTGCTCCTCAAACCTGCACATGCGGAGTGTACACACACACACACACACACACACACACACTCTCTGCAGCTGGAGGATTATAAAGGGAACCAGACTCAATGCACTTGGATTTTACTCTTTGTTTCGGCGCTGAGGAGGAGGAGGACTTCTGCACGCTCCGCACAGGGCATCTTACTGTTCCCTTCAAGAGGAGGCAGACGAGAGCTGTGTTTCCCAGAGACTGCGTTTATTTCCCGCTGGATGATCTTTATATGTTGTCGGGGTCTGTGTTCGTGTATGTGTTGATCGTGCACTATTATGCAAAGGTTTTCCAAAGCAGCTCCTGCAGATGTGGACCAGAACAATCCCTTTACGGAGACGCTCCTGCGCTGGGCTCAGTCCCTCACTATCAGCACCACCGCGGATCGTTTGTGTGTGTTTGTGTGTGTGTGTGTGTGTGTATGTGTGTGTGTGTGTGTGTGTGTGTGTGTGTGTCGGCTGGCTTGATATTGTGCAATTTGTGAACATGAGAAAAATATTTGATACAAACCGAGACTTCTCTAGGAGAAATACAGGACTGTTCGGTGTGAAGCGTCACACACGGCGGCGGCGGAGGAGGAGGAGGAGGGTTCTGTGCGACGCTTTAACTGAAACCTTCTGGATTTGGGAAACTCCTGAGCATTCCGAGACCTTTTGCACTGTAATCTCCCAGCGGAGATGCCTCTGAATAGCGGTGCGCTCTCGCCATGATCCGATGAGGATGGGTTAACCCGGGTGATGGTGTGGGGAAGCTGCAGACAGGATTGAGCACAAGAGTTAAACCTGAAACCAGAACTAAAGGGCTTTGATCAATAGTACTTTACATTCTTTTGCCTGTTTTATTTTTTGTATCGATTATTAAGCAGTTTTATTTATACAGAATTTGTATTTATGTTGTTAGAGAGGAGAGGAAGGGTACTGTCGAATACTAGTGTCTCGCAGACATGCTACTTTCTGGAAACTACACGACTGCACGGCAGCCAGAAACATTAATGATGTGTAATATTGATCCTCCGCGTACAGCAGGACGGCCTGGACTATAACTACAGCTCTGTGTTCAGCAGACACACAGGAATAAACCAGAGAGCAGACTAATAATGATCGCAGTGTGTGTGTGTGTGTGTGTGTGTGTGTGTGTGTGTGTGTGTGTGTGTGTGTTGGAGAATCCTGCAGTCCTGTCAGCGTCGCTACACACAGTGCTGTTCGATATCTTTCTTACAGATGCAGATGACTTTATTTATATACGGTGTGATGTCCGTCTGCAGATGATCAGTAGGGGATGAACCGGCTGGAGAGTTGTCAATAACCCTGTGCAACAAGAGGATATTTATTTTTTGACACTTGAATAAGGTTTTTGATGTCATGAACATATTGTATTTTTGTACACAATTGTTTCAGACGTTTTGTGTGTGTGTGTGTGTGTGTGTGTACAGTACCTACTGTATTGCTCTTGATCATTCCCGATAGGTTATTTATTGAAGTGCTTGGACTGAGCAGTGTGCTGGTGTTTTCTTTAGCGTGTCCGTGTTGTTGGTGTGTGCGCTCATTCGTCCTCCTTGTGCTGCAGTTTTGGCTTCGAGTGAAGGTCCTGGGTTTGTTGTGTGTCGTGCGCTCCTCTTCTTCGCTCTGTGTTCGGCTTTACTTATTTCTTTAGTCATATGAACATGTACTGAGAGTTTACATTGTGTGTACAGGACGACTCCGAGTGCTCAGTTCAATCAGACTCACACTAGTGTGAGGTTTACGTGTCGCCGTATATCGATGTGTATCGGTGTCAGATGCTGACGGCGGTTCGGGAGCCTCGTTTACTGTTTATTTCTGAAGGACGTGTCGGACGTGTGACTGCGGGGCGGCTGGCCTCGCGCTGTACCAGCTGGTGTATTTGCTCTACATAATAACACAGTCTTCAAATGCTGTTCATTGTTTTCTTTTTTATCAACAATAAAGAGTAGGTTTCTGAATGCGCCTGTCTGGTTCATGACACAACTCCTCCATACCATAAATCAGAGCATCAGTATTGGATATTTACATCTGTGAGCGCGAACTGACGTCACTCCAGGGGGAAACTAAACGACCCAAATCTAACACTGATCTATGCTCACTGGGGAAGCAGAACAGAATGGGTTTCCCAGCATCTGAGAAATGACTGTATTACTGTTTATCACACACACACACACACACACACACACACACACGGCTCATGAAGACTTCAGTCATCCACGTCTGAGGCCTTTCCCATAAAGACCCACAGCACTTCCAGTAAAGCAGCAGGAACGGCTGTCTGGGTCATTGTGAAAGTAAAAGTTGGAGGGGAATCTCTGTATACACACACACACACACACACACACTCAAGCAAAGCTGAAAACCCAATGACACACACTCAGTCTCAGAGCTGCTGGCCAATGGGAACGTCCCTAACCTCTAACCGTAAACTTATATCAGTGTTTAGTGTTCATCAAGAGTGCTCAGTCATTTCTAACATCCCTGCTGTGTTTAGTGAAGAGCTGAGCGGTGGTCGAACAGGCGGATGATCAGCAGTGCATTACTTCTGTTCCTCTATTATATGTACTGTATCCACTACACTGTTGTATCAGTGTGTGTGTGTGGGAGGGGAAGAGCTCTGTTTGTGTACTCAGACACACACTATTGAACTCCTCGTTCGACAGCACTCTCAGAAGATAACCTGAGCAGCCTCTAGATGTGATTTATATCGTCGTGTATCTGCTGAGGGAAGCGATGTCTTCAGGCTGCTGAATTCGCGCGGTTTCGGGAATGACTAACTCTCCACTTCCGCCCACCGCGGCACGAAAAACCAGCTGGGGTCACACACTTCCGGCCAGCGCTTCATACCCCAGTGAGAGCTCTCTGTATCGCGACACACACACACACACACACACACACACAGCGCAGTTTATTGACAGTAACTCTCCACAGGTGTTTAACGTCTCTGCTGCAGCGCTGCTGTTCTGAACTGTCATATCAGGAGTGCGTCTGCGCAGGCGGGAGTGACGTCAGCGGGCGCGTGTGTTCGGCAGAGCGGGGTGTGGAGCAGTCCAGGGCGGATTCTCCGACACTCTGACCAGTCATTATTACTGGAAGACAGAGAGAGAGAGAGACGCTATTTAAAGGCACAGCTCACCCACACATAAACAGCCGTCATCATCCACGAGCTTCTGTATTCTGATGAACACTGCTGGACACCGCTGACTTCAGCATGTGTGTTTCCTACTGTGGTGCTCAATGCCTACAGGTGTCCAGCATTCTTCAAAGTATCTTCATCTGTGTTGAAGAGAAGAAAGAAACTCATAAAGGTTTGCTAGAGGGAGAGAGAGTAATGCTGGCTGAACTGGCTGAGCTATACAGGTGTGTGTGTGTGTGTGTGTGTGTCTCACAACTCTTTAACGAGTCTATAGATTATTAATAAACACCAACAATAAAGGACATCCCTGATTAATCATAGCAGCGAGCATTTCAGCAACACACTCAGCCTTCTCACGGTCTCATCTGCTCATATACACGCTCATTTCCCCCAAAACACACACACAGAGAGAAAGAGGGTGTGTGTGTGTAAGAGAGAGAGATCAGTGTAGTTCTGGAATATTTGCTTTGGGAGGGTTCGGGTGTGTAATCAACGTTGCAACATGTGAGTAGGAGGGACACACCTCCTCTAGGGCGTGTGTGTGTGTGTGTGTGTGTGTGTGTGTGTGTGTGTGTGTGTGTGTGTGTGTGTGTGTGTGTGTGAGAGAACAGACCAGACACGAGAGAGTCTTAATAAAACATGAGAATGGAACCGAGAGCCATTACACACACACACGCACACACACACACACACACACACACACACACACAGGTGAAACGCTCGCGCATCGCCTTGGCAACAGCCGCGCTCCTGATCTGTGAAGCTTGAACTCAAGAGGAAAGCACCACACACACACACACACACACACACGTCTTCCTGTAAGCCGTCTATGAGCGTGATTTCAGCCTCTGGAGGTGTTTTCCTCGTCAGTGTTCTGTCAGAGGAACAGGAGCTGCTGTCTGTCTGTCATGCTGAGATGCTTCTCTCCCCCTCCGGCTTCATCAGCAGTATCTGCAGTCCATCACCACAGATCAACAGCAGCATCAGGGCGGTTGATGAGCGACTTCATTACAGATAAACTCAGTCCCCTGACTAGCGCTGTCTTCTGCTCATGCTGTTACTTTAATCCCGCTCGCTGTGTTTCTCCAGCTCTTCTCTGTCAAACGCAGGAGTTCCAGTGAAGCGGCGTCAGTCCAGAGTTCAGAGCTCAGCTCATTCATTTCCCTCAGCTTAGTCTCTTTATTCATCAGGGGTCGGCACAGCGGAATGAACCACCAACCATTCCGGCATGTGTTTTACACAGTGGCTGCGCTTCCAGCTGCAACCTTAGTACTGGGAAACACCCACACACACTCATACACTATGGCCAGTGTAGTTGATCAGTTCCCCTATAGCGTGTGTGTTTGGACTGTAACCGGCGCACCCGGAGGAAACCCACACCAACACGGGGAGAACATGCAAACTCCACACAGAAACACCAACTGACCCAGCCGAGATTCGAACCAGCGACCTGAGTGCTACTCACTGTGCCACCATGCCACCTATCATAATTATTAGTAATAATTAATAATGTTATTATGATGGGGACTGCTTTATGGGCTGCACACACACACACACACACACATGATTGACTCCATCAGCATGACTCAGTCAGTGTTGATGGTGACTCGCAGCTCCTCATGTCTGCAGTGCAGTTACGAGCGCACATCCCTCAGAGCATCCATCCTCAAAGGCCATCTCTCAGACTGTTCTCAGTTCAGTCTCTCTCCACAGGATTAATCCACAGTGATTCCTCTGAAGCCTGAAGACGGAAGAAGAGCTGGAGCTGGAGCCGGCGGCGCAGCACAGAGAGAAGCCTTCACTATCATCATCCTCTACAAGAGATGAAGAGTTCAGAGCAGTCTGCATTTCAGGAAAGCATCTGGAAGGTAGGATTTCCTGATGTCCACGGCCGAATCTCATGCACTGTACACGCCAACATAGGTCATCAGCACAGCTCAGCATTTACTAGTGCAGTGCTCCGCATGCTCTGTTCACCAAGTACCACCTCAGAAAAAACATGTCTCCAGGTCCCACCATGATGAGCAGTATTGAAGTAGAGTAGTGTAGTAAAGCAGATACAGCCCAGCTCAAACCGTGGCAGATTCATTCCTGTTATTACGAGTATTTATTATTGTCAGCCACATTAAACATAAGCAGACTGAGCGTTCACACTGAGCTGCGCTTATATCTACAAAAGCAAACTAAACATGACAACATTCATTCATTCATTTTCTTGTCGGCTTAGTCCCTTTATTAATCTGGGATCACCACAGCGGAATGAACCGCCAACTTATCCAGCACATTTTTACACAGCTGATGCCCTTCCAGCTGCAACCCATCACTGGGAAACATCCACACACACACACACACACACACACACACACACACACTCATACACTACGGAAAATTCAGCGTACCCAATTCCCCTATAGCGCATGTGTTTGGACTGTGGGGGAAACCGGAGCACCCGGAGGAAACCCACGCCAACACGGGGAGAACATGCAAACATAAACATAATGAATGTTATTGTATGTCATATTCATTTATAAATCATTTGTGATCAATTTTAAAACATTGTGTTTGTAGCATGTACATATGACATTTGATTCCTCCGCGCACCACTGCGCTAGTGCATTATGAACATCTGACTTCCTGCTGGTTAACATTCGGCAGTGCACCGGCTTCATTATGAACTGTCCAACCACTGTGGCGACCCTGTAGTAGGTAGAACTGTCGCCTCACAGCACTCAGGTCACTGGTTTGAGTCCCGGTTGGTGTATCTGTGTGGAGTTTGCATGTTCTCCTCGTGTTGGCGTGTGTTTCCTCCGGATGCTCCGGTTTCCCCCACAGTCCAAACACATGCGCTATAGGGGAATTGGGTAGGCTAAATTGTCCGTAGTGTATGAGTGTGAATGAGTCTGTGTGGATGTTTCCCAGAGATGGGTTGCAGCTGGAAGGACATCCGCTACGTAAAAACTTGCTGGATAAGTTGGCGGTTCATTCCACTGTGGCGACCCCGGATCAATAAAGGGACTAAGCTGACAAGAGAATGAGTGAATGACCCACTGTATTTTCTTTTCTATTTATAGATTGTTTATTGTTTTTTTAGGAACAGATAACCAGCGGGAACAAAACAAACAGATACAAAATAATGTATACACATGTATACACACTTATATAGGCAAATACATCATTCCACACATCTATATCTATATACACACATGTATAATGCACCACTGCATTTCATGAACACCAACAGGTTCTGTGATTACAGTATCGCTCAGTGTTTGTGTTAGAGAAGACATGAACTAACACACGCGTATTGTACAGTGTGACTAGGGTATGATCCTAAAATAATGAATGCACTGCAAACCCAACAGTCAGCTTCATCAGAGTGAATGAGTGTGGTGAACTCAAGCTGCACTGAAATGAACTGATCTGAGAAGAGTGCTGAAGGTGATGAGTTAATTAAAGAGCTCATTACTGCAGCTTAAATGCAGTAAGTTCACAGAGCTCATTAGTTTTCTAACTCAAATGGTTTGCAGCAATCGGTTTCCTCCAACAGTTTGAGTGGCCTGAACTCATCGGGCTGTGCAGTGTGAGGATATTGTGCTGTGTGCTATACTGCGGTTGTACACTCAGAGTTCAGGGCTCACCGGTTCCACTCTCAGCAACTAGAGGAGTGAACAGACTGAGCAGGCCTACTGTGCGTGATGAGCAGATCTTGCCCTGCTCTGCGGATGTGAGGATGCCCTGCTGAAAAACCCAGCTTAAACCAGCCTAGGATGGTTGGGTGGTTTTAGCTGGTTGACCAGGCTGGTTTTAAAGGGGTTTTGGCCACTTCCAGGCTGGTTTCCAGTCATTTACATTAGGCTGGGAGATGAGCAGCTAAAACCAGCTTGACCAGCCTAGCCAGGCTGGGAGCCCAGCCAAAACCGGCTATGTCCAGCTTAAACCAGGATGGTCAAGCTGGTTTTAAATGGTTTCAGCTGGTCACTTTCCAGCCCGACCAGCTAAGACCAGGCTGTAAATGACTGGAAACCAGCCTGAAAGTGGCCAAAACCCCTCTAAAACCAGGCTGGTCAACCAGCTAAAACCACCCAACCATCCTAGGCTGGTTTAAGCTGGGTTTTTCAGCAGGGTGAGCTGGGCTCTGCTGCTGACCTTTGACCTGTGCTGGAATATCCTCATCTGATTGGGTCGGACAGCTGTTCTGCTGGGTCATGTTCCTCACTGTGCTTGCTTTCTCTGTTATTGATTGAGGACGTGATGACGATGATGACGATGATGATGATGGTGCTCATTCATCTGCTTCAGCCAAACTCTGGGCTGTTGGTCATGGTGACCCAGCTGAGCGGTTGTCTGTGGGCTGATTGTGTTCTGCTGTAATAGAGCACAGCTTATCCAAACTAGCAGAGCAGCAGAGAGTGTGTGAGCGTGTCAGGAGCGTCTGCTCTCCGCTTCTCATGGCCTCAAACGCCCCTATGTGTTCATTGTGTCCTCATTGTCTTCTCAGGCGCAACTATATTTATCAAGTAAAGAAAGGATTGACGCAGCTAAATTCTAGTAAATTCTGCTTGTACTGTTGATATTTGTCGCCGGTTCATCAGGAAGTGTTGATTTCGTTCTCTTTGACTGGTTGGATGGAAACGCTGCTTTATTCACACGTCTTTTATACCATATTCCAGTTTTGCACATACAGTTAATTCACATTTCTGCATGGAAACACAGCTATTGCCTACATTTCAGTCACATACGAGAACAGCTTGTCCATTGATGGTGAATAATTATTTTAAGTTCACTGAGCGTCTACATGTGCTGTAGCTAGATTCACAGGATTATTACTCACTCTAAACTATATTTCAGTTCTGCTTACAGTCTACATGCAGGGCCGGCGCGTCCATAGAGGTGACCTAGGCGGCCGCCTAGGGCGGCAGTATAGAAAGGGCGGCGTCCGCAACACCTCACTTACCACCCGCGTCCTCAGTTATGTTCGCGAAACCTCCCTCACCACCCGCGTCCTCAGATAGTTGCGCATAGGCGACAAAATAGAGAGGGCAGGGCAGCGTCAGTGACACCTCCATCAGCACGCGCGCATCCTCAGTTATATCCGCGCAAAGGGCGGCAGATTAGAGGTCCGCGACACCCACGCGTCCTCAGTTATTTCCGCACATAAGGCGCAGTATAGAGAGGCCAGCGTTGGCGACACCTTCCTTCCTCCCTCAGCACGCGCGCGTCCTCCGTTATATCCGCGCATAGGGCGGCAGAATAGAGGTCCGCGACACCTCACTTTATTTTCATAACCGGTCACTTTCATTTTTCATTGGGGTTGAAGGTGGCGTGATCGTCCTCTGCCTAGAGCGGCAGTTCAGCTTGCTCCGGCCCTGTCTACATGTCATATCAGCCTCCACCACTGATCAATAATAGAGGCAGACACACACACACTCACAGGAGCACCTTCACATCTATTATAACTCAGCTTCAGACATGTTCTCTTCAACTGATCAGCGAGTGTAGACGTGTTAAATTAAGTATTTCCACTGAGAGTTCTGCAG
>NC_141025.1:585000-590000 GCF_052040795.2 Danio rerio | reverse complement strand
CTCCTCATGTCTCCTCATCTCTCCTCTTGTCTCCTCATCTCTCTTTGTGTCTCCTCATCTCTCCTCGTGTCTCCTCATCTCTCTTTGTGTCTCCTCATCTCTCTTTGTGTCTCCTCATGTCTCCTCATGTCTCCTCATCTCTCCTCATGTCTTCTCATCTCTCCTCTTGTCTCCTCATCTCTCTTTGTGTCTCCTCATCTCTCTTTGTGTCTCCTCATCTCTCTTTGTGTCTCCTCATCTCTCCTCTTGTCTCCTCATCTCTCTTTGTGTCTCCTCATCTCTCCTCGTGTCTCCTCATCTCTTTGTGTCTCCTCATCTCTCCTCGTGTCTCCTCATCTCTCTTTGTGTCTCCTCATGTCTCCTCATCTCTCTTTGTGTCTCCTCATCTCTCATTGTGTCTCCTCATGTCTCCTCATCTCTCATCACATCTCCTCATCTTCATCTCTCCTCTTGTCTCCTCATCTCTCCTCATGTCTCCTCATCTCTCCTCATGTCTCCTCATCTCTCATCACGTCTCCTCATCTTCATCTCTCCTCTTGTCTCCTCATGTCTCCTCATCTCTCCTCGTGTCTCCTCATGTCTCCTGGACTCTGAGCTGTATCTCCTGCAGGCTGACAGCAGTACCTGTGTGTGTGTGTGTGTGTGTGTCTCCTGCAGCTGTAGGTGTGTGTGTGTCTCCTGCAGCTGTAGGTGTGTGTGTGTGTGTGTCTCCTGCAGCTGTAGGTGTGTGTGTGTGTGTGTCTCCTGCAGCTGTAGGTGTGTGTGTGTGTGTGTCTCCTGCAGCTGTAGGTGTGTGTGTGTGTGTGTGTGTCTCCTGCAGCTGTAGGTGTGTGTGTGTGTGTGTCTCCTGCAGCTGTAGGTGTGTGTGTGTGTGTCTCCTGCAGCTGTAGGTGTGTGTGTGTGTGTGTCTCCTGCAGCTGTAGGTGTGTGTGTGTGTGTCTCCTGCAGCTGTAGGTGTGTGTGTGTGTGTGTGTCTCCTGCAGCTGTAGGTGTGTGTGTGTGTGTGTCCTGCAGCTGTAGGTGTGTGTGTGTGCGCTGCTGTAATGAGCTGTCAGCATCAGGGAGCTGCTGTAGCCCTGTTGATCAGCCAGCGGCCTCATTTCAGCTCTCTGATGTCTCGGCGTGTGGATTTGGAGACTTTGTTCATTTATAGAGGGGATTATGCGCAGGACTTGGACAGAAGCTGCTTCTGTGAGTGTGTTTGTGCCTGCGGGAGACAGAACTTGCGGGATATGTGGATGTGGGTTTATCAGCGTCTTCATAGAGGAGGTCACGCTCGGCTTACAGCGCTATTTCTGGACAGGATAAATGCGCTAATATGAATCTCAGCACACAATTGATGAGCTCTAATGCTGTCACCAGACCATAGCAGAGCGGATCGGGGAAGCGGAGCGCTGCTGCCCTCTAGTGCTCTCACACACACACACACACACAGCGAACAGTGTCACAAGGGTGTAGATTCACTCTTGACATTACCGGGTCCCACATCTCTAGAGCGCATGCATTAGGCAGATAGTTTTGCACTTTTAAAAAGATAAATAAAGCTTAATAATACAAAATAAGCACTTAATACACATATCAGTTAGAGTCCTGCCTGATGCTGCACTCGTCTGTTCACATGCTGCCCTGCAGTCAGGCTGAGAGGAGCTGTGAGTGATGACAAGTGTGGAGAGGTGTGTGTGTGTGTGTGTGTGAGTGTGTGTGTGTGTGTGTTGTGTGTGTGTGTGTGCGTGTGTTGTGTGTGTGAGTGTGAGTGTGTGCGTGTGTGTGTGTGTGCGTGTGTGTGTGTGTGTGAGTGTGTGTGTGTGTGTGTGTGTGAGTTGTGTGTGAGTGTGTGTGTGTGTGTGTGTGTGCGTGTGAGTGTGTAAGTGTGTGTGTGCGTGTGAGTGTGTAAGTGTGTGTGTGTGTGTGTGTGCGTGTGTGTGAGTGAGTGTGTGTGTGTGTGAGTGTGTGTGTGTGTGTGTGTGAGTGTGTGTGTGTGTGTGAGTGTGTGTGTGTGTGTGTGTGTGCGTGCGTGCGTGTGGGTGTGTGTGTTACGGGGATGAGCGCAGGCCATAGATATATACACTAGATATCGCATAGGGACCCTGAGCATGCGTCAATAGCGCCGCCATATTGGTACAGTGCTCCCAGGACAAATGTCAATCAACCGCACTAGTCAAGACAGTGTTATTACGTGAAGATGCGGGACTTTAGCGCTGTCTACTGGTGTAGTAACGACAAACAAAGAAATCAAAGCACAAAGGCAGAACATTTCATAGGTAATATTAAGTTTTTTTCTGTTTTTGTATGTTCTGAACTTTTGTGCTAATCAGGTAACGTTATTGATGATAACAGTCACTTACTGCATTCACCATACGGCAAAGCAGCTCCAACTCACACTAAACACTCGGCTTATGCTAGTTTTGTTGAATAAAATCAGCAAACAATGCAGAAGAAATATGACAACGAGATGCTGCGCTGCCAGAAACTGGTATTATTGTCGGCTAACGTTAGTGAAAGAGTCCTTCATAACAGAGATTCATTCACAAACGAATCGCTCCCTCCGTCAGTATGAGGAGTGAAAGCAGGAGAGGAGCTGTGTTTCAGGACATGATTAGATCAAATTTACCATGGAGGGTGAATAAAACATTTCTGTACACACAAACACAAGCTTTTTGTCAGGAATGCCCGTGTGGTCACTGATCCATCAATGTAGAAAAGTGATGTCAAATTATAATTTTCGTAATTAGAAAAAAAAATTGCATACTAACATCCAGGAAAACTCTTGATCATAGATATATGTGTGTATGTGTATATATCTGGCTGTGGGTAGCCACAGTCCTCCACTGTACATTGGTCCCGCATTCATTTTAAAGGAGCGCTACCCTGTAGCAAGATGGCGGCGCTATTGACGCATTCCGTCCAATAGACAACAATAGGCCAGGCGACATCTAATGTATATATCTATGAGCGCAGGCTAGCATCACGCTCCGTACAGGAAATGTTAAATGACGACGGCTTGATATTTAGCTGGAGTGGTATTGATGGTAGCTTATGATTTGATTGCTGTGTGGAGTCTATTTATGGGTGTTATTTATACATTTATATTTATGAGATTTACTGTGTGGTGTATTACCACTCTGGGTTGATGTGAAATGATGATGTTGCACAATTACGGTTGATACCCCTTGTTAAATGCCTTGTGGTGGTCATTTTAATTGCCTTACCTAATTATTTTTATGCAGTCCGCTAACAATCTTTACATCATGAACTTTGTGTCCTTTTGATTCTCTACCTGCTGCTCCCCTTGTGTGGAATTTTAATATTTGAGATTATTTTATGAAATAAAGTGAAACTAGTATTTAAATTAATTGAGTGTTTGACTTTTACTTGATTATTGTGGCCCAAAATAAATACTGTATTTTGTCCAGCAAAGAACTTGTGTTGTGTGTGTGTGAATACTTTATGCCCTTTTTGGGAGGGTTACACTTTTAACATCAGCCTCTCTGATGAACAACACTGGACAACACTCCCCTACAGCTGGTGTGTGCTGAAGCACTGGCGCTGTGGCTGCCTGAGTATCATCAGCTGGAGATGCTCTCGCGGTACTTTGATGACAGCGCCATAGATATATACAGTAGATGTCGCCTACCCTGTTGTTGTCTATTGGAAGGAATGTGTCAATAGAGCCGCCATTTTGCTACAGGGTAGCGCTCCTTTAAAATGAATGCGGGACCAAGGTACAGTGGAGGACTGTGGCCATCCAAAGCCAGAGATATACACATACACACATATATCTATGATCAAGAGTTTTCCTGGATGTTAGCATGCAATTTTCTTTTTATATTACGAAAATTATAATTTGACATCACTTTTCTACATTGATGGATCAGTGACCGCACGGGCATTCCTGACAAAAAGCTTGTGTTTGTGTGTACAGAAATGTACTATTCACCCTCCCTGTTAAATTTGATCTAATCATGTCCTGAAACACAGCTCCTCTCCTGCTTTCACTGCTCATACTGACGGAGGAGCGATTCGTTTGTGAATGAATCTCTGTTATGAAGGACTCTTTCACTAACGTTAGCCGACAATAATACCAGTTTCTGGCAGCGCAGCATCTCGTTGTCATATTTCTTTTGCATTGTTTGCTGATTTTATTCAACAAAACTAGCATAAGCCGAGTGTTTAGTGGGAGTTGGAGCTGCTTTGCCTTATGGTGAAGGCAGTAAGTGACTATCATCAATAGCGTTACCTGATTAGCACAAAAGTTCACCCGTAGACAGCGCTAAAGTCCCGCATCTTCACGTAATAACACTAGGCTCGTTTGACTTGGCCAAAATCTGCGCAGAATCGATCACCGGTGATCACCGCAAGATGCATGCCGGTTAGAAATGTGTCCGCCTTGCCTTCGCCTCGCTCTGATGTCACGCTGACGTGCGCCAAAAAACTCTCGCGATCGCGAGGCGGGTACCTCGGATAGATCAGTCGGCCGCAGTTGCTCTCAAAAGACTGCGTTACCAAAAGCATGATGGGAAACGACTGGCTGACGACACAGCTGAATGCTGATATGATGAGACTGACACATTACACTTTATTATCTTGTTTTACTAAGGTTTATAACTGGATTTGTTGAATACATTTTTTGTATTTTCGTTGATAATTAAAAAAAAAGCAATAAAGAGCATTACATGGTTATTTATTTAGATTTACACAAAAACAAAACACATCTTTGTAAAACATAACGTGACCTATTCAATATAAAATGTTATTAATAAATCATTAGGATGTGTGTGTGCTGTATTTTACTTCTCTCTCAGTTTTAAGTCCTGTTTGTTGCCATTTTCACTTTTTGTATGTTTGTGTGAATTTTGTATTGTAATTTTTATGCAGCATTATTCCATTATTATATACATATATTCAGAAATACAAAGGTAATCAGACTGTTTTGTCATTATGCCTCATCTTTGTGTGATTTCATATGAGAAGTGAAAAGGGTGTAGTAAACAAGACACACA
>NC_141025.1:575000-582500 GCF_052040795.2 Danio rerio | reverse complement strand
GTGTGTGCAGTGGGTCTCCGCCATGAGCAGGAGGAACTTCAAGCCCACCAAATACAGCAACATCTGCTCACAGCACTTCACCAGTGACTGCTTCAAGCAGGAGTGCAACAACCGCGTGCTGAAGGACAACGCCGTACCCTCACTGTTCACACTGCAGACACAGGTACACACACACACACGATCAGTTTCTGTGGGACGGTGTGGTGTTTAACGTCAGGCTGCTGTGTCCAGGGCCGGCGTGTCTATATAGGTGACCTAGGCAGCTGCCTAGGACGGCAGATCAGTCAGGGCAGCGTGCGCAGCGCGTCTTCCCCCTTCGCTGACATTCTGTAGTGCATTTAGTGATTGCCCAGCAGGCGCACTACACCATCAGACGCTAATATTAGGTTAGAGTTAGATTATGATGTCGGTTGACCACAGATCAATGTCTAGCCAGCGTCTGAGGACGACGTTATTCTGATGTCCAATAATGACGTTGATATTTGGTTGATTTTAGGTTGTTAGAAAGTGAACAAAACCCAACTCTTAAACCAGCATCATGTTGACGACAGACACTGACATTTATTCATCAGGTGTGGCAACCAAAACCCAACGTCTGATTTACGTCATAGTGGTAACGTCCACACAACACCAAGCTGTGACATCATCATCAGACGTTGATATTTGTTGATTTTAGGTTGGACGTTGAGTCCTGACATCAATACGATTTCCATTTCCAAACAAAGTGCAGCGTCAATCTGTGTGCCTGCTGGGTGTTGAAGATCATTTCTGTCATCATACAGTAAACATCCGCCATCTTCTCATCATCTAAACAGTCTCTGGGTCAGTGCGTGTAAAGGTTTTATACGTCGTCTTGGACACTTGTAATGCTTCCAGACAGTTTGCTGCAATGTAAAGTGCACATGTGTTGAGGGAGTTCAGTATGGTGTGATTTACCTTCTGTGTGTGGTATCACAGACTGATTTTCCTAATTCCTATTGACAGAAAATAATACAGCAGTGACCAGTGGTGTAAAGTAGCTAATTACAAATACTCCAGTTAGTGTAATCGAGTAGTTTTTCTCAGGAATTGTTCTTTACTCAGTAGTTTTAATAATGTGTGCTTTTACTTTCCCTTGAGCACATGTTTAGTGCAGTATCTGTGCTGTTACTCCACTGCTGTCCTTCATCCTGCAGCACTACTGGATTATTTCTTGTCTATGGGGATTAGAGAAGTCAGTGCTGTGATTCCTGTCCAATCAGATCACACACAGAGGGTAAATCACATCATACTGAACTCCCTCAACACATGTGCACTTTACATTGCAGCAAACTGTCTGGAAGCATTACAAGTGTCCAAGAAGACGTTCAGAATCTTCACACGCACTGACCCAGAGACTGTTTAGATCAGGGATGCCCAAACAGTCCTGGAGGGCCGGTGTCCTGCAGATTTCAGCTCCAACTTGCCTCAACACACCTGCACGCATGTTTCTAGAAAGCCTAGTGTGAGATTGATTAGTTAGCCCAGGGGCGGACACTGGGCCTCCAGCACCGAGTATGAGCACCCCTGGTTTAGATGCAGGTCACTGATGAGAAGATGACGGATGTTTACTGTATGATGACGGAAATGGGCTCAAACACCCAGCAGGCACAAGACATCAACATGCCGTCAGATTGAAGTTGTTCCCTAACGTTGTGGAGACGCTGCATTTTGTTTGGAAATGAAAATCGGGTTTACATCAGAACTCAACATCAGCCCGATGTCAATGTCCAACATGCAACCTAAAACCAACCAACTATCAACGTCTAATGATGTTACAGCTTGGCGTTGTGTGGACGCTACCACTATGATGACGTCCATCAGATGTTGAATTTTGGTTGCCTTAACTGATGAATAAATGTCAGTATCTGACGTCAATATGAAGCTGGTTTAAGATATTTTGGTCACTTTTTAACAACCTAAAATCAACCAAATATCAACGTCATTTGACATCATTATTGGACATCAGAATAACGTTGTCTTTAGACGCTGGCTAGACATTGAATTATGGTCACCTGACATTACAACCTAACTCTAACCTAACATTAGCGTCTGATGACGTTGTGTGTCTGCTGGGCAATCACTAAGCGCACTACAGAATGTTACGTTTACACACACATCCACAAATGACATGTAAACGCATCAGCCTTATACAGCGTAATACTCACTACTCATGAGTACTTTTATAAGGGCTACTGTTTACTCCTACTTTGAGTAATATTTACAACAAACACTTTTACTCTACTCACTACATTTTTAGGCAAGTAATGCTAGTTTTACTCAGGTGTGCGTTTTCAGTGCTCTTTCCACCACTGGTAGTGTCTGCAGGATGAAGGACAGCAGTGGAGTAACAGCACAGATACTGCACTAAACATGTGCTCAAGGGAAAGTAAAAGTCCACATTTATAACTTAGTAAAGTCCAATTCCTGAGATGAACTACTCCATTACAGTAATCTCAGTATTGTAGTTTGTTACTTTCCACCACTGCCTGATAGTTCTGCACTGTGTCCTGCTGGATTAGCCCGGTCTGCTTGAGGACGTCTGCTGTCATTAGAGGAGTTGGAGTGTTTCTGGCTGTGTCTCAATACGTGTTCTTCAGCGGTCTCGTGTTCTCCTGTAACGTCATCATCAGCTGCCAAAGTTCAGCTCCAATACCCAAGAGGATGTGTGACAGTTCCCGGATGTGATCTTGATATCGAGGACACACCGATGCAAACTTGAGCAGCGAACTCGCTCTGGAAGTCCCAGAAGTCATTGCGACTGGAGGTGGGAAGCGCAGCATTTATCTAGATTTATTATTACAGTTCAGAGATATCACTTATTTACCTCAGGAGCTTCCCTAAATGTGAAAGTAAACATCACCATGACCATCATAATAAAGCAATAAACACATTAAGAGTGCTTATTTGCTGAAATTCCTATTCAGATCAGTTTGATTTGTATTGTGCAGGGTATATTTGTAAGGCTTTATGCATGGTGTAGATACTGAAAAGGGGAAACAGTAAATCGCTGTATGAATGCTGCACTGTTTAGATCATGTGACCATCAGGAAGAACGCAGCATCTCATTTCTCACAGGACACATTCTCACAACCTCCCGAATGGTTCTTCCGAGGTAACCTGGCAAGACCGGTGTCCACAAGAACACAAGTCCGCTCTCTGCGTTGCTGAAATTGAGGAACAGCCTCAGGCCCTGTTTACACTAGTACGTTTTAGTTTTAAAACGGCGTTTTAGAATGAAAACGATCCGCGTCCACACTCGCGTTTTACCCAGCGTTTCTGAACTGCTCTGCGTCCACACCAAAACGCTGAAAACGCACATCACGTGACCACACACACACTCTTGGGCAAGCGCTGCAGCCCATATACCCAGATGAGAGCTCTGCTAGTCGGACTTCTCATCAAGCATCTCCCGCTGGATCTAATCTCACTATATTTATTAAACGTGATATTTCATTTATCTTGTTGTCTTTATCTAACGACATATTCCCTGACTTTGGTCATTGGAATCTATTACTTGTTCTCAGGTAACGTGTTTTGGCTGAGCGCAAAGATAAGTTAATGATTAATGAAACCACGTAGCCTACATTCTGTATATTGACTTATCGCTTGCCTTTATTTCCTATAATGTATAAACTTATTGTATGTTATACTTTTATAATTATCGATTCTTAAAACTGATATTCAGCAGAAGAGAGGCTGTGTTTCGTATTTTCACTGAAATTGAAAGGAGGCAGTTGTTATCGGCTCCGTTTTGTTATAAATATGCACACAGTGAAGATGACGCTCATATATGCAGCACGACGCCTCAACATTTCTGCTGTCTGTTTAGTTGTTAATATTAAAAAGAAAATAGGCAGTTCCTTAAATCATGTTTACATTTTATTGTTGAGAAAGTGAAACAACGAAGCCAAGGTGATGTGAATGAAGTTATAAAGTACACTGTTCCCTTTGAAGATTTACCCGTGTCCTCGGTATAGTCTGTTTTCCATATCAAACTGAGAAGAAGAGACTGCAGTCTTGATCAAACTTGCGAAGTCTGAACTTACACGGAGAAGATTCAGGACTGAACTGTGTGTGTTAGGCTACTTAATATTGAGGAAAAGCCCCAATCAGAGAGGCGAACGTCTGCAGCCCCGCCTCCGTTTTCAGATGTCTCCGTTTTCCATCATCCACACTGAGACGGAGCAGCAGCGTTTCAGAATGAAAACGGCCTCTCCAGCGTTTTCGAAACGCTCCGTTTTCGGCGCTCGAGAACTCCGGCGTAGTGTGGACGGATGGCGTAACCGTAGCAAAACTTATGCGTTTTCAAACTAAAACGCATTAGTGTAAACGGGGCCTCAGTCTTCTGTTTCTTCAGCTGATAGTGGATGTGCTGTTCTGCCCTCTAGTGTCCAGTATGAGTCAAACACCTCCTACAGTACAGGTGCACACACTGTATTCTGTGGTAAAAAGAGTAGAACAGAAACCCTTTCCTCTACAGATGATGGATGCAGACGGACCATCATTAATATACATATCATACATTGTAGTGTAGGGGCATCAATCTCATTCCTGGAGGTCCGGTGCCCTGCAGGGTTTGAAACACCCCTGCCTGGGTGTTTCAGGTATACCTAGTCAGAGCTTGAATAGCTTGTTCAGGTGTGTTTGATTTTGTTGGAGCTAAACTCTGCAGGACTCTGGCCCTCCAGGAACAAGTGTGGTGACCCCTGTTGTAGAGGATATGGTGATGATGTACAGGGGTTGGACAGTGAAACTGAAGGCCTGCTGTTAGAGCGCAGTAGTGGATCAGTCTGGTGTATCTCCTCCTCCTCAGTCCAGCATCAGCTGTGTGAGCTGTTCTTCTTCAGAATAGTGTTCAGGTCATCACTGATGCTGCTGGAGGACAACCTTTCCTGACTCGCTCCTCCTAAACAGCCCAAAATGCTCAATAATGTTTAGGTCTGGGTACTGTGCAGTAGAGGTCTGCATTTATGCAGCTGCATTGTGGAAGCGGCGAGACCCGATCAGATTTTTGGGGGTGCAGGAATAAATCTCGAAATAAATGTCAGGCTAGTCTGGTGTATGGGAGTCTTCTTCATGCGCCACAGATGCAGATGGAAAAGAATACCCTTTGCACGCTGTGATAACACCTTATCCTTATATAAGTGTTACCAGGGCTTGACATTAACTTTTTTGATCACCAGCCACTGTGGCTAGTAGATTTCCAACATTACTAGCCACTCGCCATTTTCACTAGCCACACTTTTCATGATGGGAAAATATGTTTTATATGCATAAATCTGACTTTGACATGCTAAAATGACTTGATTTAGAGCAGGGGTGTCAAACTCAATTCCTGGAGGGCCGAAGCCCTGCACAGTTTAGTTCCAACCCTGCTCCAACACACTTACCTGTAGGTTTCAAACAAGCCTGATGGACTCGATTAGTTTGATCAGGTGTGTTTAATCAGGGTTGGAACTAAACTGTGCAGAGCTGCGGCCCTCCAGGACCTGAGTTTGACACCTGTGATTTAGATGATGCGTTATGTCCACATGCCTTCTCATTCATTTCACTTCTTGTGTGTGTTGTGTATTAGCTTGCTCAGTGTGCATGAGCAAATGGGTTGTGTCACAATGCAATCAGTCTATATTTCACACAACATTCCAGGGCTCAAAATTAAGGATTTATCAACACACCAAATAAGTATTAGCTTTAATACTTATTAATTTAATAATATAGCTTTATAGGTTCACTTTTTAATTCAACAAAACCTTTCTTTAAAAAACATTACATTTTAAAAATAATTATTGTCATAAATCTAAAATATGCACAGTAATCTGTCCTTGCCAAAAGTCCCAGATCAGCAGTTAACTACACATACACAGGGGTAATCTCCTATTAAAGCAATGCTATTGTAAAATATATATATAATTAAACAATATTAACAAAAATAACAGTAAGAGAAAGAAAGCAGGTGAAACACACTGTTTGATAATGAAAGGATGATCACGTGCACATATGGGGAATATGGGTCTTTTAATAATCTGTTCAATGATAACAGTGACCGCTGCTGCTTACAAAAGAATGTGTATTTTTTTATCTTGAGCTCTGGAAAGCAGCAGGACTGTCTGTGGGTCTGCGATCATCGCTCTTTGTCCAGTCTATTTCAAAGGAAACAGATCGCACTAGTTGCGCTTCTTCTAGGCATGGTTGCTTTGCCTAAGTAAACGGGAGCGCACGCGCTTTTTAACAGTCGCGCGCATCACATCACATTACCTATGCATGCGAGTGATCATCCTCTCGTTCGGTATTTACCTACTTTTTTTGCTGTTTTGCTTGCGAGAACATAGTTATTTTTGTCAGTCGTGCTGCTTATCGATTCTAAGATCACATTTGCACGAATATTGGGCCATGCTTATTGTCGAACTCTGCTTTTAAGAAAACTACACTTTGTAGCAGATTTCCAACCAGCCGAAGTGGCTAGTGGAGGTGTCTGTCTAACCCGCCAGAGCTGAAATCTACCTGCATTTGGCGGGTTGGCGGGTGTTAATGTACAGCCCTGAGTGTTACGCTTTAGCAGGACTATACACAAGACTGTAAGCTCAGGTTTAGGGTGGCACTCATGTCTCATCACCAAGGGCCAAACAAAACTTTTAGCCTACAGACCCTGCACACACCCTACAGTGCAGGGCGTAGCGGACATTTTAAAAATGGCGGGGACAGCTGATCGAGATCCAGAAGTTTTTGTTTATATAATTATTAATCCGCTGTTTCTAAATGGTCTGTGCGGGGGCATATCCCCCCTGGTTGCTACGCCCCTGCTACAGTGTTATCTTTTCTCTCACTCTCTTGGTAGCACCCAATTTAAATGTGGGATTTTGGAAAGCTGGTCTAAATTTAGCGGGAATGGTTGGGTTGGGCAGAAAACTGGGCGAGGCGGGGTGGGCAGCGGGTAGTGGGTGAACAAAGGCTGAATATACAGCGGGAGCAGTCGGTGTGGAATAAATCCTTGCAGGAGCGGGACTGAAATTCATTCCTGTTTTGTGTATCGGTGCATTATCCTGATACACGCCACTGCCATCAGGATACAGAGATCAACTCCTTTGGGACACATAGTCCTCCAGAATGGTTAGGTAGTCCTTGGCAGTGACCCAGCACCCATCTAACACCAGTACTAGGGAACACCATGATATTGAGCCCAAATCATCAGTGATCCCCCCATGCTTAACTCTGGGCATCAGCAGTCTGGGTGGGACACTTCTTTGGAGCTTCTCCACACCGTAACTCTCCCGGATGTGGGGAAGACGGTGAAGGTGGACAAGCAGCCGGCCATGTTGACGCTGTGGAGCTCCAGACCAACAGTTTTGGAAACAGGAGAAATGAGCGGCACATTTTGGATTAATCAGGGTTATCAGCCGGAGGACCTTTCAGACAGCTTCCTCTGGCGTCCACAGATCCTCCTGCTAGATGTGGTTCTTGTTGATGTTTTGCTGACCTTAC
>NC_141025.1:542500-570000 GCF_052040795.2 Danio rerio | reverse complement strand
AACATGCGTGCAGGTGTGTTGAGGCAAGCTGGAGCTGAAATCTGCAGGACACCGGCCCTCCAGGACTGTTTGGGCATCCCTGATCTAAACAGTCTCTGGGTCAGTGTGTGTGAAGATTCTGAACATCTTCTTGGACACTTGTAATGCTTCCAGACAGTTTGCTGCAATGTAAAGTGCACATGTGTTGAGGGAGTTCAGTATGATGTGATTTACCCTCTGTGTGTGATCTGATTGGACAGGAATCACAGCACTGACTTCTCTAATCCCCATAGACAAGAAATAATCCAGTAGTGCTGCAGGATGAAGGACAGCAGTGGAGTAACAGCACAGACACTGCACTAAACATGTGCTCAAGGGAAAGTAAAAGTCCACATTATTACAACTACTGAGTAAAGAACAATTCCTGAGAAAAACTACTCGATTACACTAACTGGAGTATTTGTTGTTAGTAACTTTACACCACTGATGACAACACACAGCAACAACCAAAACACCCACAACATAATTAAACGCATAACCCAAAACGTTAAACACCTAGAACAACACACAATACCAACACCCACAACAACACCCAGAACCCCCTCTCCCTGATGTGACTCTGGTGTTTTGAGCAGGAGATGAGCTCCAGAGTGTGTCTGAGAGGTCTGAGACTAAGTTTATTTATTTTTTTAATCAGTGTTCGAGTGTTTCTCCATCAGGATGTGGAGTTACTGCTGCGCCACAGCTCTACCTGCTGGACACACACACACACACAGGAGCCTCCTCATCCGCTGAATCCGCATTTCTCTGCTTTGACTCCTCGTGTTCTGCACTGAACCGGTGTGTGAGATCTCTGTGGATCTGAACTCGTCCACATTCACTGAACTGACTCCAGATCTGCACTGATTCTGCTCCAGATCATCTCTTACTGAAGCACTCATGCAGAATAACATCACTGCTGTGAGTACGCTCTGAATCTGACCCTGGTCATCATGTCTGAAGTGTTGCTCTGCTTTATGTTCTCTCTTCTTCATCTGTTAATCTGCTCTGACACACACTGTGCACCCGCGACAGGAACAACTCAGGTGAACTGAATCACTCGAATAAAGCCATGGAGAATTCTCAGACTGATGAAGAACAACCTTCACTTCATCAGTACACCCTGTTCCTCGTATCCTTCACAATGGGATGTGTTAGAGTCTCCTGAACCGTGTGTGTGTGTGTGTGTGTGTGTGTGTGTGTGTGTGTGTGTGTGTGTATGTGTGTGTGTATGTGTGTGTATGTGTGCGTGTGTGTGCGTGTGTGTGTGTGTGTATGTGTGCGTGTGTGTGCGTGTGTGTGTGTGTGTGTGTGTGTGTGTGTGTGTGCGCGTGTGTGTGTGTGTGTTTGAGCTGACAGTACTGTTAAAGCTGCAGGTCAGTCACTCTGGGTAATGAGCAGAAGCTGCAGGTCAGCGTAATCACTGTTCTGCGGGTTTAATCCAGCGGGCGGCTGCAGAATTAGAGTGTTTCTGCGCTCTGTAATCTGAGATTGGGGCTGAGGGCAGTATATATGCGGCAGCTCCTGTCGTTATCTGCTCAGTCTGCATCATCAAACGCCCCGCTGGCCTCCTGACCATCTGCTGGCCCTCTGAAGGTCCGTCCGCTGGGCTCCTGCGTGTCCGTCTTCTGAGCTCTTCAATGTCCTCTGGGCTCCTGTGGTTCCGTTGGGCTCCCGAGGGCCTATCTGCCAGGCTTCAGAGGGTCCACTAGGCTCTCAAGGGTCTGTCTGCTGTTCTCCCGAGAGCCCATCTGCTGGTCACCTGTGTCCCCTGGGCTCCTAAGGGCCTGTCTGCTGGTCTCTTCAGTGTCTTCTGCGTGTGCCCTGGGCTCCTGAGGGCCAATCCGTTGGACTCTTGCGTGTCTCGTGGGCTCGTGAGGGCCGTCCGCTGCTCTGAGCTCCAGCATGGGGGAGGAGAAGGGCTCCCCGGGCCCCCCGCTGTGTGTGCAGTTGTTCTCGGCGGTGGCTCTGGTGTGTTTCGGCCTGTACTGCATCATTAAAGGCGTCTCCTTCGGCCTCTTCAACTGGTGGTACATTCTGGGGGCCGCGTGTCTCCTGGCCACTGCGTTCGCTGCGTTCCGTGTGTACGAGGTGTGTGTGGTGATGGCCGGGCAGGACACGGCACGCCCAGAGCCCTGACCTTAACCCTGCAGGACCCGCAGACACACACACAGATGATGAAGAGTGTGTGCAGAGCTCATCATCAGACGTCACTGTGTAACGAAGCTGTGTAGAGATGAAGACGGGAGGCAGAGGAACTGTTTAATGTGTTCAACATCAGTGTTCGTATTGTAAAACACACATGGCGGGGAGATGGAGATGGAGATGCAGCTTAATGCAGCGCTGCTTGTGCATTCTGAGCAGAGATAACGTGAACTAAGCCGCTGCTTAGGATTCCGCCGCCACTAGGGGGCCTACAACACGCTAGAGATCTTTATCGACAGTGCTTTAGTGCTTAAATATTGATACGTTTTTATTGAAAAAAGAAAAAATCATCATTTTATTAAAGTTGAAAGAGACGTTGTGTGAGACGTTCAATTCTGCGAGACCAACCGGTCACAACAACAACAACAACGCAAATCTGCGCACAGACCTTGGCTTCTTTAACCGCCTCATTAGGATTGATAGAAATAAACTAATCTAACGCTTCTCTTTAGATGCAGGAAAATGACGGGAAGAGACGAGCACAACAGCATATTTAGCATTGCTTTAAGTGCTGATGATGATGTTCAGGACATGATCTAGTGGCACATTTACTGATTAGAGGCAATTGCAGATTGATAAAATGTCGACTTCTTATATTCAATATTTTATGTTTTCCTGGTTTTACAGACCGGCTTTTTTATATAGTCTAAAACACATTTTACTGAACTGCAATCATGTCTGACATATGTTGCACACTGGCAATATTTTTCCTGAGACATGTTTATAAAGTTATTCCCTAGCTGAATTGATCTAATATGAGCTCTGGACCATGCATCTCAAAAATATAAGTACTTATTTATATATATACACTGCAAAACTGCTTTTCTTAGATTTTATTTGTCTCGTTTCTAGTCAAAATATCTAAAAGTTCTTAAATCAAGAAGCATTTTCTAGACGAGCTAAACATATTGTCTTATTTACAGAAATAATCTGCCAAAATGAAGTGAGATTTTCCTTAAATCAAGCAAAACAATCTCATCACAAATCAAAAAACAAGATTATTTTGCTTCCCCCATTGGCAGATTATTTTGCTTGATTTAAGGAAAATCTCACTTCATTTTGGCAGATTATTTCTGTAAATGAGGCAATATGTTTTGCTTGTCTAGAAAATGCTTCTTGATTTATGAATTTGTAGATGATTGGAATACAAACAAGACAAAAAAATCTACGTAAGAAAAGCATTTTTTGCAGTGAGTGTGTACATATACATATATATAAGCCTTAATGTAAGAAAGAGGGAAGGAGAATGAAGGGAATACTGAAGTTTGTGTTTGGGTATTAACATTAATGCAGTTGCATCCCTTTTTCAAATGTTTTTTTATGAATATTGTTTAAATATTTACGTGATATGATTTGCTTATGGATGTCATTATTCATGTCTTTGCATTCTATAATGTTACTTCTTGTTGTTGTTTTTTTAGTGAGCTCTGAGTGAGTTCAGAATGTATATTTTATTAATTGTATTTTATTGCATTAATTTTCAGTAATGCATTTCACTTTTGGTTAAGTGTTGTATTTATTTGCTTTTGGAACTTATAAAAAACATTGTAAAAACTCAATCTAGACTCTTGTATAGAATCTGTTTGCTATCCGCTTGTTAAGTGTGACGTCACGCGAAGCGGCTTCCGGGTCCAAGCGCTCTATTCAACTGAATGGGGAGACTCATGAAATGGTCATAATAAACGTTTACAAAGCGATTTAAGGCTTTTGAAAATCACGATGGCAGTATATATGTCCATGCCTAATATCCGATGGCCAGAAAGTGATTAATTTTTTTATAAATTGTTAAATTTTTGGTATTTGTTTTCAGCAAGCCCAGAGATTGTTGTGTACACTATGACTTTATATAAAATTAACTTTAATGTGTGATAGGAATAAAACATGATCATAAACAAATGATTTCTCCACTCAAATGAATGGCGGCTTGGACCCGGAAACAGCATACATACATCACAAACACGTCATCACTTAACAAGCGGATATTAATATTGTATGTTTTAAACACTCTAGAATAGTGTCAAACTGTGGTACACAGGCTTCCTTCTAGTGTTACGTGGAGGAATTGCTGAATCAATAAAGTAAAAGAATGAACACACTTATAACCCTGACGCGTACGATAACACCAAAGTGATTAGTGAATTGATTTTAATAGGCTAAACCTTTCATTTTATTCTAACTTTTCTAATGTTTGTTGTGTGTTCTATCATTTGAGGTTGTTTTCCTCCCCATGTCTATTACGGTTGTTGGGGGCGTATGCTGTATTTTTATATCCCAATGTTGGCAGGTATAGTTTAATCACCTGCTTCTCTAACACGAAGCCTACTCTAAGGTGCAGTAAGCAGATCTAATTTCTGATTTAAATACGTAAATCCAATTCATGTATTTAAAATACAAGTTAATGTTATCAAAGATATACAAATAAGTCATATATGCGTGCAACATATGTCTAAAAATGTATCAGAATGAGTTATATGCTGACATACGGTATAGCCTGCATTTATGAGGTCCCAGAAGCACTTGCAGGTGTTGATGAATAGGCTACTATATGATGATACTTTACATTTAAGTACAGCAGTTTACTTTTTACTTTGTAAGTACAGTGTCATTCTTAATTAACTTTAAAAGCTCATTTTCATTTAAACGTTGTGTTTTATTTATCTTTTTTACCTGTAAGCACTGTACAGTGTTATAGCTCAAGTGGCTGACAATAATAAATATTCATGACAATAAGAATTAATCTGCCATGTTTGTAAATGTGTAGCTGCTCAATTAGACCTGCTATGTATTTCAATACCAGTCATCATGGTGGTATTGGAGAGACTCTTTTTTTTCTGAGGTGGTACTTGGTGGAAAAAGTTTGAGAACCGCTGCTCTAGAAGGATGAAGAGTGGGAATCACTGATTCCTTCAATAAAGATAGGTTAATTGTTCATGTTTGAAGCTGCTAGTTGACAGATGCAGTGCTGTTACAGAGAGGTCGGACTTTACTGTTCTGCTTCATTGATTGTATTTAATAAGCAACATGATCATTGCGGGCTGGTTTGCATTGGCAATTGCTACAGGGTAGCGCTCCTTTAAAATGAATGCGGGACCAATGTACAGTGGAGGACTGTGGGCATCCAAAGCCAGAGATATACACATACACACATTTCAAGAGTTCCCACTTAGATATGCTTGGCACTTATAGCAGGTTTGGCATGCTGTCCCGGGAGAGAACCCTGAGCTCGGAGATATTTGAGCCCAGGGCTCCCGCCCGGTCTAGAAGCATATCAGGAGAACCGAGATCAGGTAGGTCTCGATCGCTCCCCCTTTAGAAGGGGAGAAAAAGGAGGAGATGGGGTGGAAGGGGGGATTCTTCCAAAATGAAGATAGTGCAATGAGGAGAAAGTGATCAATTTATACTAAGCTAGGATCATTCTGATTGGATTATTACTGATTACGGATGAGTGGCCAGCGGTGCACAATCATATCACGTGCTCCTCTCGAAATTAGTTTATGAAACTTCACTTCAAGAGTTCCCACTTAGATATGCTTGGCACTTATAGCAGGTTTGGCATGCTGTCCCGGGAGAGAACCCTGAGCTCGGAGATATTTGAGCCCAGGGCTCCCGCCCGGTCTAGAAGCATATCAGGAGAACCGAGATCAGGTAGGTCTCGATCGCTCCCCAAAAAATGCCTCTAGCTCGGGACAGCAGCCGAGTATTTCAAAGAATTTCCCCCAAAAAGCTAGAAAGTTTTTACTATATCCGGCTGCTGGATATAGTAATTAAGAAATGAAGAAAGAGTAGGGGGCTCCAGTTGGAGCAAAGTTTGAAACTGACTTCAGTGGAAGCCAGAGCGGGGGAGGGGGTTGGGTGGAGACTAGTGAAGGGGGGCCATAAGGGGTGGGCGGGGTTGGCTCATTAAGAGTCAAAAATGCTCGAGGAACACTCCAAACGGAGATAGAGCAGGGAAGTGGCAGCGCTATATATATAAATATATATGTATATATGAGAGAGTATATAAATATATATATATATATATATATATATATAATGGGATAATCTAAGGCCTGGAGGGGGTGATCAGGAGACTTCTGAGTCAGAATGGGCGCTGCGGGAGTTGGGTGCAGCAATTTTTTATTTTGCCATCTCTAGCAGAAATCGTGAAGTGTGATTTGGGCGGTGGAGATTTCTGCTAGAGGGTGAGTGGCAAGTTTGGCCAGACTCTTGCTGGAGTCGATGCTCGTGGAACACTCCGACTGGAGATGGAGCAGGGAGTGACAGCGCTCTATATAAATATATATCTATAAATGAAAGTCCATAGATATACATATATAATGAGTTTCAGTGGCCTGGGGGGGGCAGTGACTGACCCCTGCAGGGGTCGGCGCCCAGGGAACAGGGCAAGCTGGCCTACTCTAGCAGGAGTCTGGGAAAGGGGATTTGGACAGTGAAGGACTCTTGTTAGAGGGTGACGGGATAAGTTAGGTGCTCGAGGAACACTCCGTTAGGAGATGGAGCGGGGGAGTGACAGCGCTATTATAAATATATATCTATGTACAGGTGTATATAGATATATATATATAAATAAAGATTGCTAAGGCCTGGAAGGGACGGTGAGACGACCCCTGCGGGGGTCGTAGCTCGGGGTAACACTTCTGCGGAAGTCAGAGCTTTAGGGGGGGCGGGGTCCGGCAGGAGTCGGGAAATGGGAGGGGGCTGTGAAGACTCCAGCGGAAACGGCCAGGGTGGCGGGGTGACGGGGGGCTTGGATGAAACTCCAATTACCTATGTGGCTGGGGGAGGAAACTGAGTGTTACTCAGGCTAGAAGGAAGAAAAAGAAGAAGGTGGCTGGGTCACACCCTCGCCCTTGAGTGGATGTGGGATTATGGCTGACAAGAGCCATCTGGGCTTCTTTGGGGGGCCAGTGGCTAGGACGCATGTCTTGAAGGCATCAGGTGACCACCTTTCTAGGATCTGGATTTGTTGCTGCCCTTTGTACTTCTGTGATGGCTGCACATATTCTGAAACATAGTATACAGGAATAAGAGAAGTAATTCAACACCTTTAATACTTTTCCCACACATTTAAAGACCTTATCACCATTTTCAATCAAAAAAGCTGGCGAGATTTATCTTACGGAATATTTACTAAAAATGTAACAAATGAATCCAACTAAACATTCGAATACAGACACATGTATATTAAAATCTAGCCGATTCGACAGGTTGTCACCTATAGAGCTGCAGACTGATAGTGTTGCAGTAAACAAGCGGCAAGCTGTCAAACCTTAGTAGAATTTTACTGATTACGTAACTACCTAGTATCCTGATATTCACGGCTTGAATACAGTCAAACTTTAGCAAACGATGATACCTTGTACAACAATAAATGTATTACCTTGTAAAGGAATCTAAGACTTTCTAATACTTTAAGCCCTCAAACTCCTCTATATTGACTTATCAGCCCCCAACACCTTATGATACTCCGGAGACACCCTGTGTAAGAGTGACTGGGATTTGATCTGGGGGAAACCTGTGGAGCAAAGAACTGCTATAAGCATCTCTTAAATAAGAATCGTGTGACAGGGCAGTTGTGTCATCTATAAATGGGAAGAAGACGGGCGGGGGGGGGGGGGGGGGGGGGGGGGGTTGGTGCAGAAGAAGAATGAGGCTCGGCGGAGCGACTTTGCTATAGCGGAAGTACAAATGATAGTCAGCATTGGAGCATTATGAGTGCTAAATATTGTCAATAGTGCTATGAAGACTATATGGGGGGGGGGGGGACATGTGAATATGATATCAAGGGTGTGGGCTGTATAGGCAGAAAGTATCTTTGCGAAAAGTGTTAATGCATTAGGATTGGATGAAGAGTGTGATGGGTTGGATTAGGGCAGTTTCAGGAGCTGGCAGTCTTGAACTCTAAAATGGAAAACAAGAGAGAATTAGAAATGAAATCTTAGCAACATGGCACATGTACAGCAGACATGATTAATTGTATTGGCTGATATTCGTGGGAGGAGTCTTCATAAGTGTATGGATGATTGTGAATGAAGCGCCTTTGTTAATGCATGTTCCAATACTTAATGTCACAATGTGCCAGGGTTGTAGAAGTGGGCATTTGTCCTCCTGCAGGGTGGTAATTAGAAGGAGAACTGAGCGTATGGGGCATTTCTATGCTGGAAGTCCAGGAAACCTCTTGGAGAGCTGGTGAGATGATGATGGAGATGAGTTTAAACCCCTTACTGATATAGAAGTTTTTAAACTCGAATGTATTTAACAAAAAGTATAAGTATGAAAAGCTACTCCATGGCCAGAAATGTCCTCCTCTTGTTTGTTGCAGTCGAGCAGGAAATTGTTTTCTTACTGTCATTATAAACTGACTGACATTCAGGTGTATTGATATGAGAGTCACAATTGGCGTGATACAGAAGGGTTACTGCTTGATGTGTGGTTGTCTATCACTTGCTGGGTAATACTCATTTCAGAATTTTTTTTTTTTTTTTTTTTTTTTTTTTTAAATATATGTATATATAATTATTAATAAAATGTAAATATATCAACTGCCTACATCAAACTTAAAAATGATGTTGCCACTTAATAGGAACTGTGTGAATGTAATGTTTATCATGGCTTTACTCCATCCATGATAAGTAACATGTCTGTAATCTCAACATGATTATTTGGCCAGAATCAAAGTCTCTGCACGCAGTCCATTCATGAATTTGTCGGGAGAGAAGGCGGGACCGTCTCCAGTTTTGGAAAGGTCATTGGATGGTGATACTTCCCCTTTAAGCTATTGGCTCCTTGGAGTCACGGTCAAGAGTTCTGAGTGCAAATGCCGGCGGCCATTTTGTAGATCAGATCGCTACAATGTTTATGCGTGAAAGTTTGGCTCCACTCTCACCAGCAGCTGGTTTGGATATCAGTGCACCTTTTCATGGATGTATATCGACGAATGAAGGTGTTATGGAATAATGTTTATGGATTAGATTGCCTGGTCATTTGCCTTCGAACTATTTCAGCTGTCAGAATGTTATGGATCTGCTGACCAGCGGGAGGCTGAGAGGTGAGTTCTTCATTTAAAGCGTTCTATTCACGCTGATCTCGCCAGACTTCCCTTTAAAGCATGCACGTTACCGAAAGTGGACCGTTAACGTTAGGAGATCTGTGAGTTCGGCTTCTCTCCGGTGGCTTGAATCGCCGGCGTCATAAGTTTAGACGAAGTTGTGGCTTGTGTAGTGAAGGGCAGATGAAGTAGAAGATGGAAGAGTTGATATGCCGGCTTCTTGCGGGGATTCTGGCTCGATTGCTGGCGAGGCAGCTGCTGGAGTTTTGGGGAGAGCGGGGTTCTGGTTGGAGAAGTTGTTGTTGTTGATTGTTTGTTTGTTCTTCCATGCCAGAAGGTTGAATGATGCTGAAGCGTAGTTTAAATGCTGGAGCGTTTGTAGCGGGAAGCATTCTTCCAAAATGAAGATAGTGCAATGAGGAGAAAGTGATCCATTTATACTAAGCTAGGATCATTCTGATTGGATTATTACTGATTACGGATGAGTGGCCAGCGGTGCACAATCATATCACGTGCTCCTCTCGAAATTAGTTTATGAAACTTCACATATCTGTGATCAAGAGTTTTTCTGGATGTTAGTATGTAATTTTTTTTTCTAATTACGAAAATTATAATTTGACATCACTTTTCTACATTGATGGATCAGTGACCACACGGGCATTCCTGACTAAAAGCTTGTGTTTGTGTGTACAGAAATGTTTTATTCACCCTCCATGGTAAATTTGATCTAATCATGTCCTGAAACACAGCTCCTCTCCTGCTTTCACTCCTCATACTGACGGAGGGAGCGATTCGTTTGTGAATGAATCTCTGTTATGAACGACTCTTTCACTAACGTTAGCCGACATTAATACCAGTTTCTGGCAGCGCAGCATCTCGTTGTCATATTTCTTCTGCATTGTTTGCTGATTTTATTCAACAAAACTAGCATAAGCCGAGTGTTTAGTGCGAGTTAAGCTTCTTTGTCTTATGGTGAATGCAGTAAGTGACTATTATCATCAATAACGTTACCTGATTAGCACAAAAGTTCAGAACATACAAAAACAGAAAAAAAAACTTAATATTTCCTATGAAATGTTCTGCCTTTGTGCTTTGTTTTCTTTGTTTGCTCGTTACTACACCCGTAGACAGCGCTAAAGTCCAGCATCTTCATGTAATAACACTGTCTTGACTAGTGCGGTTGAATGACATTTGTCCTGGGAGCACTGTACCAATGTGGCGGCGCTATTGACGCATGCTCAGGGTCCCTTTGCGATATCTAGTGTATATATCTATGGCGCTGAACTAGCAGGAAATCTCGCGATAGCGTGGTTGCTTAGCAACTCTGAGGCGAGTGTTTGGTGATTCTATGCTCTTTGGCTAAACCTGAAGCTGTGCTCACCGTCAACACACCGTGTTTCCAGCGCAGTCGCAGGTAAGCCAGCGCGGGTTATTGTGTGTTCATCAGGTGTGCTCGTGTGGTTAGTTTGAGCAGATCAGGAGGATAACCGCTGTACTGCTAGCTGATGCTAATGCTAACGCTAGCGGTTCGCTGCGGCTGCTCTGCGGGTTTCCCTCAAGAGTTCTTCAAGAGAGGAAGAACTTTATTCATTATTCTTTATTCGTTATTCTTTTGAACTCAACAGCTTCAACATCTGTTTACACGAGGCTCAGTCTCCGTGTTCTGCGCGTGGAGCTCAGTGTCCTCATAATCGAGGTGTAACTGGATTTACAGTCGCTCTTCTTCTTAATGAACGCCTCATTCAGCTGACACAAGCTCAGAGAAGCGTTATAGCTCATTATAAGCAGAGGAGTCACATGATCAGCCGAGGACTCGGTGTACAACAGTGTTCAGTCAGTCAAACAGTGCTGGTGCTGCTCTGGAGGCAGAGCCGAGACTCAAAGCAGCGGTAAACAACACACACACACACACGATCAGATGCGGGAATAACACACACACACACACACACAGTAGAGCTGCACGATTCTGGCTAAAATGAGAATTGCGATTTTTTTGCCTAAAATAAAGATCAGGATTTTCTCGCGATTCTGTAGATGTGAATGAAGGTTAATATGAGTGCGCTATCATTATTGTTAATCTCAAACATGGTTAAACAGCAGTAGGCTTTGTGTAGCTGTACTGTTAAAATGCTGATTGTTGTATAATGTTAGTCTAGGAGTGGTGGACTTGAACAGACTTTAGATGTGTCCTGGTCACTAATGCTGATGATAATTCTGAAGTTGAATTATTGTGTTTGAGACATATGCTTACAATCTGTCGTTTTCTGCTTAAAATCTGTCACTGACGTGATTTTCGTGAATGCAGAACACTGGGTGGGTTTTTGCATTAGCCGGGTTTTGGATGCTGTTTGGGCTGGAGTCAGTCAGCTACATCTGCAACACTGTGCGCGCTCTCGGTTTCATTGTCATGGCTAAGAGCGGTTCACTTCCCGCGCGGCTCCCAAACCATCACTCTCTGCCACAAACTGATGTTATTCACAACTTCATTAACTTGCCTGTAATTCCCAGCATATGCAGGTTCTGTTCACTACAGTAGGCTTCATTCAGAGGCGCGCGCGCCCCCGGCCTTCTGTGGTAACAGCACACAGCCAGCAGCTCACATCACGTGTGATTTTGCGGTCGCAAATACATTACATGAAGACAGACATGACATTTATGAGGTGAATTGTATCTTATAAATACAGCATGTGACTCTTTCATTTGGGGGTGTCCGCGTTGCTGAACAACGCATGTAAAACAGTGTGAAGATTCGCGCAGCCGCCTTTTCTTCTCTCCTGAACTTGAAAATATGATTGACAGAATCGAGATCGAGATATTTACGATTAATTGTGCAGCTCTAACACACGGTAAGCTCCAGCTCAGTGTCCTCTGACACACTGATATCCTCATTCACAGAGACACTGTTCCCTCATCACTGCAGTTCAGGCCTCCTCACGTCCATGATGTGCGGTATAGACCTCACACCCGACATGAAGGCTTTGTAGAAAGGGTTACGACACTGTGTGTGTGTGTGTGTGTGTGTGTGTGTGTGTGAGGCGCATTAATATGATCTGCTGGTTATCTTTAATCTGCTGATTTTCTGTCAGTGATGTCGGGTCAGCGGCCGGCGAGTCGCGGCTCATTCGGACCTGGAGCTGGAAGACCACAGACCGCCAGCAGAGTGGGCACAGCGGTGAGTGTGTGTGTGTGTGTGTGTGTGTGTGTGAATAATAAGATATGTTGAATAATTATGAAGGTAAATCTGTTGCGTAACTCGAGAGCTTGCAAATGTAAATGTGAGCACTTGTGATAATAATATTTGTATGTGTAGGTTGAAATGTACACTTACAGCTCTGATGTGAACAGCTGCATCCCTCGATTTGCACACACACACAACAATCCACACACTTGTGTTTTAAATTGGAAGTTGCAGATTAATAGTTGTGTATTTGTAAAATGTCATTTACAAATACAAAATGACAGACACACGTGTGCACGGCAAATTTGATTGCATCTTATCTCTACAACCACAGGTCAGCACTCACAACCTCTCAGTTTCGTCAGTACAACTACAAATCTCCCGCGCTCTGACTTTTGCTACACATCTCCCGCGATCTCTGTAGCAGAACTCATCTGTGCACTTGCAGATGCAGAGGCGTGAGCAGCGCGGGGCGGGAGAGGGGCGGGGCAGGTGTAAAGCTGTTTGATTGGCTGATGCCTGACCAATGAACAATGCCAGCAGCCAACAGGACTGAGGTGCAAAATAATCATTTCCCACGATTATTTTATTATTTAGGGCTTATTTAAACTCTTTTCTGAAGAGATTCTTGTTAAAAATCATAAATTCTGTGGAAATGTACATACCAGTAAAAGAGCAGCAAAGCCAGTTTATTGGCTAGAGCCAGCCAATGAGATGGGGCGTTTCTGTTTGTCAGGACTCAGGGCAGCTCACGTTGTTGGAGGCCTCGAGCAATCAGAGGGTAAGTTATGATTTTTTAATAATTATCTATATGTTCAATACTGTTAGCTAAGCTAAGGACTGTGCTAGGTGCTTCTCTAGTTTGTTTTTTTATATAAGAAACAGTTATGAGTTATGTAGGAGTTGCTTTCTATCATGTTATATCGTTCTAAAGATACAATTCAACCCACGTGAAATAAGTTGTAATAGTATTTGTAGTAAATAATATTACGTTTTTGAACCATACTAACTATAGTAAACTGTATTATACTGTATATACTGCAGTATCTACAACTTTGTTAATGAATGCAACAGCACACTGTAGTATTAACTAGCATGAACTTTAATAAATTGAAGTATATTTACACACACATTAATAGCAATTAAAAATAACACTAGGCGTTTCAGTTTCTCACTGATTATACTGGTTTTTGTTATAATAACCTGCATCACGGCTATCTATCTATCTATTTACATGTTTGTGTACAGTGTGTCCTTTATATCACTTTTTTAATTATGAACGTTACTAACTATAGGTTATTTCACAGTTTCCTGTAAGGATGGAGTGACAGGAGAGATCAGCATGTTTCAAGTCGATGAGGAACTCAGAGAAGCTGCATAGCTTGAATAGGATGTTATTTATGCTAAAGATGACATGATGATCCAGCTCATCTACAAACACTTCAAAATGATTCAGATCATTCAAGAGGAAGCCGACCATTTGTTTTCTCTTTTTACCTGCCAAGATGACTACAGATTTGAACAAAACACACACTCACCAACACACAACTTTTATTTTGATAATTGTTTAATGTAGTATTTTTACACTTTACTGTAAAGTAGGGCTGTCAAACTTAGTTCCTGGAGGGCCGTAACCCTGCACGTTTTTAGTTTCAACCCTGCTTCAACACACTTAAGTGAAAGTTTCAAACAAACCTGAAGGACTCAGTTAGTTTGATCAGGTATTTTTAATTAGGGTTAGAACTAAACTTTGCAAAGCTGCAGCCCTCCAGGAACTGAGTTTGACACCTGTGCTGTAAGTGAAATGTTTAACATTAATTTGTGAAATAAAATTTACAGTGCAAATAAGTGCAGTGCAAATGTCTAGTTACTTGTATTGAAATATTTCAGGGTTTTTCCTTGTTCATAATGAGATGGAGGTGGTAAATCCAACTTCATCATTACCCATCAAATGTTATCTCCTCTTTAATCCTTTGCTCAAACCTTTAGTAATGGGCAAAAAGCAAGCCATTGTGTAAAGCTGGTTGATGCTCGCTGTAATAGAGAGAGATGATGACTGTTCAGCTTATGTTGCTTAACCCTGCAGATGAGATGCTCAAAGTGGACCCTCAGCCGAGCGATGGACACTGTCTCCCTCACCTAGTTGCTCTTCCTTTAAACACACATATCATGTTGAAGGATGCAAGTTGTGGACCTAAATCAGATGTAATGGATGTAGATGTATAAATCAGAAAGAAATGAAACTGCTTTAAAATGTATTAGGTTTTACATATAAATATGTGTTCTTAACAGATTTGTTTCAACTTGATATTTGCATAATAAATGACATTAGAATGTTTAGTTTTAAACAGATAGCTATATTTCAATCTTATCAAATTTAAGCTATATATATATATATATATATATATATATATATATATATATATATATATATATATATATATATATATATACTTCAATTTATTAAAGTTCATGCTAGTTAATATTACAGTGTGCTGTTGCATTCATTAACAAAGTTGTAGATACTGCAGTATATACAGTATAATACAGTTTACTATAGTTAGTATGGTTCAAAAACGTAATATTATTTACTATAAATACTATTACAACTTATTTCATGTGGGTTGAATTGTATCTTTAGAACGATATAACATGATAGAAAGCAACTCCTACATAACTCATAACTGTTTCTTATATAAAAAAACAAACTAGAGAAGCACCTAGCACAGTCCTTAGCTTAGCTAACAGTATTGAACATATAGATAATTATTAAAAAATCATAACTTACCCTCTGATTGCTCGAGGCCTCCAACAACGTGAGCTGCCCTGAGTCCTGACAAACAGAAACGCCCCATCTCATTGGCTGGCTCTAGCCAATAAACTGGCTTTGCTGCTCTTTTACTGGTATGTACATTTCCACAGAATTTATGATTTTTAACAAGAATCTCTTCAGAAAAGAGTTTAAATAAACCCTAAATAATAAAATAATCGTGGGAAATGATTCTTTTGCACCTCAGTCCTGTTGGCTGCTGGCATTGTTCATTGGTCAGGCATCAGCCAATCAAACAGCTTTACACCTGCCCCGCCCCTCTCCCGCCCCGCGCTGCTCACGCCTCTGCATCTGCAAGTGCACAGATGAGTTCTGCTACAGAGATCGCGGGAGATGTGTAGCAAAAGTCAGAGCGCGGGAGATTTGTAGTTGTACTGACGAAACTGAGAGGTTGTGAGTGCCGACCTGTGGTTGTAGAGATAAGATGCAATCAAATTTGCCGTGCACACGTGTGTCTGTCATTTTGTATTTGTAAATGACATTTTACAAATACACAACTATTAATCTGCAACTTCCAATTTAAAACACAAGTGTGTGGATTGTTGTGTGTGTGTGCAAATCGAGGGATGCAGCTGTTCACATCAGAGCTGTAAGTGTACATTTCAACCTACACATACAAATATTATTATCACAAGTGCTCACATTTACATTTGCAAGCTCTCGAGTTACGCAACAGATTTACCTTCATAAATAATAATATAATATTTTGAATATTAATGTGATATTGAATAATATGATGTATTGTTGATATTTTATGTAATTATTAATATAAATATAATCTTTTTTATTATTATTTATTATTTTTTTTACTACCACTATTTACTGTGTGTACAGTTTTTTTTTTTGTTTAAATATACATGTATGTTACATTTTATGTAAGCTTGATAACTGCATTGGCATTACATTTATAACATTTGTCTTGCCAATAAAGCAATTATTGAATTGAATTGTGTGTGTTTGTCTGACTCTGTGTAGTGTTCTGTCTGACTCTCTCTGTGTGTGTGTGTGTGTGTTAGATGGCCCCAGGGACGGCCCGTCCGGGCACTAGAGGAGCACATCTGGCCACTCCTGGAGTTCTGTCAGCTCAGATTAAAGTGGCGGATCGTCCGGTGACACAGCAGGGCCTGAGCGGAATGAAGACGGGCATCAAAGGTGAACACACACACACACACACACACACACACTGAACTTTGTTTCTAAGATTTATTCATCAGATTTCTGTGACGGTTAACAAGCAAAAGTAAAAGAGACAATAACAGTACAAATAGAAGAAACAAATATATACAACAGTACAATATTGAGTAGTGGTGGGCGAAGTCAGGCTGCATGAAACACTGAAACAGCTTCAGCAAAGAACAGTTGAGCAAATTGAGGCATTAAACCCCACTTTTTATGCGTTGTCCTTCAAGTAATTTAGTACAGTGGTTTAGGTGTCAGACTGCTATGCGGGGATAGTGGGTTCGAATCCAGGCTGATACTGCTGTTTTGAAATGCTTTAATACCAGTTGGTAATGCTTTGCTCTTGTAATGTTTTGTTTCAACATTGTTCTGATATCCGAATAAACACTTTGTGAATAAATTTGTCTTGTTTTGGTCTTAAAACAGGGTTGTTGCTGGATCAGACACTGTGGCCTGAAGTTATCAAGAATTATTTATATTATTCATTTAATTTCCCGTTTATGGCATTTCACTAATGTCTACCCAAACCCTAAACCCAACCATACTGTAAAAATATTGATTATTGTTTTACAGTGTTATAAAAATGATGCTAAATTGATGGCGTAACTGCAGCTGTATCCTATTTAGGCTACACCATAAAACAGAAACATGATTAAAATACACAAAACCATGATTTCGGAGTATTTGTACAAATCGGGATTCAAACCCAAAACGTCATTCGAAGGATAGTAACAGCGTGTACTCGCTCAGTCCACTAGGCCATATGAAACAGGGATTTCCCCTGACCTTGGCAGTCAAATGCAGATTCGCCAGGTCTCTAAGCTGATCGATGCTTTGAATCGCTTTAGTCACGTGACCAGGTGTTTCTAAACACTTTAGTCACGTGACTTGGGTGTTTGGATCATGCTTCGGTGCAGTGTTTCAAAACACTTCGGGATCTCGACACTGTGTCCAAACATCAGTTTCACGTCAGCCATCCCTAACATTGAGTAAACAGACAGCATTAATTTTACAAATGAAGAATATTACGGGTGAGAGCTGAGGTGCAGCATGGTGTATTGGGCACAATAAATAATCATAATTAAAGAAAAAAGTAAAAAAAAACATATTAAAAGGGAGAGAAAAGGGAAAATATATGAAACTGAATAGGCCGGGTGGGTTGTGGGGGGGGGCACGTTCTTCACACTTGGAGTTTCATGTCGCTTGTGCTATATCAGCTCTGGTACTCTTCTGGACGGTACAGACAACCTTTCATTCTACAGTCACTGCTTCAACTTTCTGAGATGTGACATGCTGCGAGAGTGACCGCCTACTGTCAGCACATTTCTGTGGCGTTTATCACAGTTTGGGTCAATATCAGGGAACATGTTTACACTTACACCAGGAGACTCTGTGGGCTACTGTGCATGACGAGCACATACAGATGATGAATGGACCTTGTGTAAAATCGTCGACCAGATGTCTTCCCAGCCCGAGTACAACACAAACGCTCAGAGGCGGAGGAGTGGACATGAGCGAGGTGTTGCAAATCTCAGAGATGTCTCCAGTTAGACCAGCATTATTATTAGAGATGGTCTTGATCAGGCCAGAGGGTGGTACCGCAGCGGCTGGAAAGTGTTTACGGGTGATATCCCGAATCTGAAATGATCTGAAAGGTTGTGGCTTTGGTAGACTCGACACTTGAGTTGTTCAAATGGTGCAGAACTATTATCAGAGTAGAGGTCTTTAATATAAGCCAGAAGCCTGATCATTAGATGAGGGAGGACAGCGAGGGTTATCGTGCAGTGCAGTGACGTCTGAGCTGAACCCAGAATTTACCTATAATGCCTATACAGCCTACGGTAATGGTGAAACCGGCATGGGTCAGCACGAAAGAGAAGGGAGTGAGGGAGCAGCACATGAAGGCCCATTTCAGATTGTCAGAATGTTGTGGGGCTGCTGTACTGCAGGTATTATTAGAGATTATAGATACTATTTTAGTGTTTTTTATAAAGCATGATGGTAAAACACGAGCGCGGTTATGAATGTAATAAAACATGAGCTTGTTTGTTGTACAAATTCATAATAATGACAAAAAAACCTAATAAATGGATCTCCTTACTTCCGGGTGCAGCCATACTGCCGTTGTGGCTGGTGTATTCTGGGAAATAACAATAATAATAATTCCTTACATTTATATAGCGCTTTTCTGGGCACTCAAAGCGCTTTACACAGTGGGGGGAATCTCCTCATCCACCACCAGTGTGCAGCATCTACCTGGATAACACGACGGCAGCCATTTTGCACCAGACCGCACACCACACAGCAGCTGATTGGTGGAGAGGAGACAGAGATAAAGCCAATTGAATATGGGGAGGGTTAGGAGGCCATGATAGACAGAGGCCAGTAGGCAGATTTGGCCAGGATGCCGGGGTTAAACCCCTACTCTTTTTTCGAAGGACATCCTGGGATTATTAATGACCACAGAGAGTCAGGACCTCGGTTTAACATCTCATCCGAAAGACGGCGCTCACTGAGCAGTATAGCGTCCCCGTCACTATACTGGGGCATTAGGACCCACACAGACCACAGGTTGGGCGCCCCCTGCTGTCCTCACTAACACCACTTCTGGCAGCAACCCAGCTTTCCCATGTGGTCTCCCATCCAGATACTGACCGGGCGCAGCCCTGCTTAGCTTCAGTGGGCAACCATGTGAGAGTTGCAGAGAGCGAGCTGCTGAAATGTTGTTACCCTTTGGTTTCAAGTGTGCTCCTGAAAAATCTCAGTTGAAGGAGATACCCCTTCTACCCCTTCCCCTTAGCCCTACACCAGGGGTCACCAATCTCGGTCCGGGAGGTCTGGTGTCCTTGCAGGGTTTAGCTCTAACTTGCCTCAACACACCTGCCTGGGTGTTTCAAGTATACCTAGTGAAGCTGCGTTCACACTGAGCTTTTCCTCCCATAGACTTCCATATATACGCACGTCAATGTGTGAGACCGGAAACGCAGGGTCATGTGTCAAGTTTCTCAGGTTGCTGCGGTGCAAAGTTCAAGCTTGGTGAACTCTGACCTGCGAAATCGCATCACTTGACTGTGTAAGACCAATCGAGGATCAGAACATGACCTCTCTGTACAGAAATGTAAAACATGGAGCAATCGCTCGCTTATAATAATGTCTAATAAGCTTGTTTAATCCTGCCCCTTTTCACAGCTCCGTATGAATTTCACACACATAAACTCTAGTGTGACCGCAGCTTAAGACCTTGATTAGCTTGTTCAGGTGTGTTTGATTAGGGTCGGAGCTAAACTCCGACACCGCAGGGCACTGGACCTCCAGGAACAAGTTTGGTGACCCCTGCCCTACGCCTTCAAGATAAAGAGAATTGGGATGGAGATTGGGTAAGGGGAAGGGCTTAGGGCCTACTCACACTCACACATGTCATCCGTACCGTGCACAGGCCCGTTTCCCGGATCGTTTGAGAAGTGTGAGTGCGCTTAATCAGGCTTAGGCACGGTTCACCTGGCCGGCTCTGGCCCGGTTGGAAGAGGTGGGCCTGAGCGCAGTTTATTTCACACCAAAGCCCGAAACTGAAAGCGAGACGTGACTTTAAGGGACTGTTTGATATGGATTTATTAATCATTCTAACTGTTCAGTGAACGCAAACTGCCGTAGTTTATTAAAGACACAAACTCCTCACAGCACGGCAGCTGCACCTTCAGCAGACCTCCTCATTCCTGCAGCACGAGGGCTTCATGATTGTTTATGAGCGCCAAAAGTGGCGGATCTGTACGTCGAAATATCTGACTGCGTGTCCCCGCATCCCTAAGGACTGTTTGGTGAAATATGTGACTGCATGTCACTGCATATCAAACCACTGACACGATATAACTAGAGAAATCTCCACTGTGCTGAGCGAGAGCGCTTCTCACTGAACAGCGCAGCAGTGATGACGTAAGCGTGCCCAGGCCTGATTGTAGTGTGAGTGTGGGCCGTCGGGGGAGACGGGAGGGGGGAACTAGCGTGCTTTGGCCAGGTTCGAGGCAACTGTACATAGTGCGAGTATGGCCTAAGAGGGAGAATTGGGATTGGGCGACGCTTTGTCAATCCCTAACCAAGCAGGAGGTTCATCATTAGAAAGGCACCAGAGCAGCAAGTGTCGGATATCTGCAGACCAGTAATAAACCAGGAGGTTTGCTAATGCTCATCCACACAGCTCCTCATGTTTCTGTAATACGCCTTTTCAAAATCCAGGAGTTTCCCCATTGCAGAATAAATGAGGGAATAAAGAAATGTCTGGCATAAAGATGTGTCTGCTCTGTGGAGAGATGGAGAGCTGTGGGCAGCGAGATCACTCACTCTGTGCTTGACTCTTGCAGGACCCCAGAGGCAGATCCTGGACAAGTCTTATTATCTGGGCTTATTAAGGTGTGTATGTGTTCTGCCTATAACAGTGTGTGTGTGTGTGTGTGTCTCCTGGATGTGATGCGCTGGTAAATGTGCTGTGATTTACTTCAGGAGTAAAATAAACGAGCTGACGATGGAGTCCAGCAGACTGCAGAAGGACATCGACACCTTCAACCAGGAGAACTCCGTCTACCTGTCTTATGAGAAGAGGTGCACTCATCCCACACACCTGCAGACACACACACACACACACACACACACACACACACACACACACACACACACACACACATGACTGATCAGTAACACACACCACTGCAGAGTTACTAGACACGCACACACATGATTGATCAATGACACACATACACACACAATACTTACACATCTGATAAGTGCTGTTCTGAGGTCTAATTACTGTGTGTGTGTGTGTGTGTGTCTGTTTCTGTGTGTGTGTGTGTGTCTGTTTCTGTGTGTGTGTGTGCATGAGTAGAGCAGAAGTCCTCGCTGGTGAAATTAAGGATCTTCAGGGTCAGCTGGCGGATTATAATACGGTACGCTGATCTACAGCACACAGAGCAAACCCTTCTGCTTAGGGTTGGGTGCCATTATAGCACCAGTACCTTTGTAACCGGTATGTACTGGATCAAATCAGCATATGAGTTTCGGTGCCTAATTTTGGTGCCACTGCTGCTGCGACACGGACGTAAGAAGCATTAAGCGGTGCATCTAAGGCCCACACAGGTACGCGTGGTCACACAATCTCTAAACCTTTCACTCTGACCAACTCTGAGGAATACAGACAGGCGATGTCAGGCGTTTGTTCCTGTTGCTTAGGGAACGGACGCACGCAACACACGCAGTACAGCGCATTCGGTGAACGAGAGCGACTCTCGTCAGATCTACACGCGTCATCACGTTCATCAGATTTGCTTAAACTAAGCGTTCTGAAGCGGATTTTACAAGCAAGCATTCACACAGCACCGTGCGCACGTGTTCCCTGTCAGTGACGGAGCTGCGCGCATTAGCCTAGTTCCCCGCATTCGACAGAGGTGGACGCCCAAATTGACACAGGTAATAGCGATCTTAACACTTTAATATAGGAAGTGCTCGGCTATGCGGAGACCGTTATTAATCAGGAATCTAGTGCACATAGTTTCACGTTAGGAAATGCAGTCTTGAATTTACAGTCGGCAAGTGCCAATGAACAGATGCGAGACACTGATCAAGTGTAGTGTTCAGTCACGCTCATGTCAGTCATATTCAAGCATTTATTCACACAAGTTTAGTTTTGCCTTCATTCATTTTGATTTCCGTCTTCAACACATGATTGAGCTACGGAAGTTGAAATAAATAGTCAAATGATTTTGTAACAGATTTGTGGTGTAATTCAGAAATATACAGTAAATGTTCTTAAGGAGGCTAATAATACTGACCTTATTTTTATTTCAATTAAAAGCAGCTTTTATTCATGAAATAAACAATAAATAGAACTTATTATGACTCCAGAATCATTGTTTTTTTAGGAAACACCGTAAAAATTTTCAGAAACATGATTGTAAAGCAATGGGAGGGCAAAATAAATTGACCACAGCAGTAGGCCTGTCTGTTAAAGTGAACAGGTGCAGCGATGTGCCTTGATGTACGTGAATGTTAGAAATGTGTTCTCCTACACCAGTACAACTTGTCCAATAAACGAACATGGAAGATTATTTTGAGTTTAAGTTATTTAATTATCTTGTTTATGAAGACAGCAGACTGATGCAAGAAAGAAGTATGTATTAATGTCATTCAAATATATACAATATGAACTGATGTTTACTTTAAACTCTAATTATATTCTTCTAGTAAACTTAAAAAAAAAAGATTTTGTCAAATGAAAGATTTCTCTAGAGTCATCCACCTTAATTGTGTGGCTTAAAAGTATCGGTTCAGGCACTGTTTTGGCACCGGCACCGTTTTAAAAGTATCGAGTTAGCACCGGTATCAAAATAAACCCAAACGACACCCAAACCTACTTCTGCCAGACATAGAAGTGTGTGTGTGTGTGTGTGTGTGTGTGTGTGTGTGTGTGTGTGTGTGTGTGTGTGTTTCTGCAGTTGGTGGACAAGCTGAACACTAACACTGAGATGGAGGAAGTGGTGAATGACATCATCATGGTGAGCAAATCATCACTGGACACTTCCTGTTCAGCGTCCTGCCATTCTGCTGATGTTCTGCATGTGTGTGTGTGTGTGTGTGTGTGTCTGTGTGTGTGTGTGTGTTTTCTCCAGCTGAAGGCGCAGAACGACAGAGAAGCTCAGAGTATAGACGTGATCTTCACACAGAGACGACAGTAGGTGCTCTGCAGAGTTTCTCCACTAGAGGGCAACAGACACACACACACACACACACACACACACACTCTCTCTCTCTTAAAGGCACAGTTCAACAAATAATACAATTTTACTCTAGTTTCAAACCTTTGAGTTTCCTTCTGCTGTTGAACACTAAGGGAGATATCTTGAAGAATGCTGAAGCCGGTAATTTGAACAGTTGCATGTTCCAGCATTCTTCAAATCGTCTCCTTTAGTGTTAGGCTTAGGTTAAAGGTTTAAACTACACTGTAAAATCACCCTTCATGCTGTCCTGACACACATGGATTACACTTCCTCAGTTGTTTTTACAGATTTAAGTAGATCGAACATTAAACAAGTAAACTGTCCAAAAAGAGTTGTGAATTCAGAATTAATGAAGAATTGTGTTGACGGAGCTCAGTTTAAATAGTAATGTGAGCAGGCAGCAGACATGATGAGTGCAGTAGAGGCGGAGTGAATGATGAGGAAATGTGTGTGTGAACGACCCTTAAGTCTGCATGAACAATCCTTACTCTGTTCACATTGTGACGCAGTTCCTATAGAAACGGGACATTAAATGAGCAAACAGTGGGCGTGGCTTGTTTTTTCTACTGCAGGCTGATTGGTTGTGGTAAAGTAGGTGTGTCAGATCTGGCACTGTCAGCTGACTACATCAGTAGGGCTACTTTTGATCTCATGGGGACTTTAAACCTGTTTAGCATGCCATGATCTGCTGTAATATAGAGATCTGTGTATCACTGTAGATAAAGTCCAAATATCAGCACCGGTGAGCCCATAGAGAAGCGGTCTGAGGATGGGAGTGAGGGTCTGTGAAGGCGAGCGAGCACTAGACACACACACACACACACAGAGCCCAGGAGAGAGAAGCAGCACACACACATCACTTAAATATAGAAGAGCACTCACCTGCTGTGTGTTCACAGTCCAGCAGACCACACACACACACACACAGCTCCGATATCTTCATCTTCTGGATGGGTTATGTATTATTCATCGTCACTGCTCAACATGTTTTACCGTGGATAAGAGAGTAATTGTGCTGTGAGGCGTCAGTGATGATGGTCTGACAGGAGCAGTGGAGGATCAGGGCTGTTCTCCTGCCGTAGAGGAGCTGCACCACCTGATGTGCTCTTCAGCAGGATAACACACCCTCCACGCTCTCAGCGTCTCCTGCACGGCTTTATTGACCATCATTAGTGCTGTGTTCATCATTTTCTTTCATGGTTTTGCTCATTGTTGGCTCTTTCCTGTGTGTGTCAGGAAAGAGGATCTGATCCGGGCCGTGGAGGAGCAGGTGGTGCAGCAGAAGCGAGCGGCTCAGGACATCATACAGAAGATGAGTGAGGACAAGCAGAAGCAGTACAGAGAGATGAAGAGCAGCAATGAGGAGCTGCTGCAGGTCTCACTCCACACACACACACACACACACACACACACAAGTGAGGCAGGTCAGCACACCTCAGGTGTCCTCCACAGGTGTGCTGTCCTGCTCTTCTGCTGACTGCATCTATATCAGTTTCTGTGCTCTGCTCTGCTTCAGGAGCTGGAGACGCATCAGGAGGAGCTGGACACACTGATGAGCAGGAGAGAGATGCTGGAGGCGGTCAGAACACACACACACACACACACACACATACACACACATTATGACAAGCTGTTTTCGACCTATTTTCAATTGTTGATCTCAGTATTACATTTTAACTAGTAACACCATTAACTCCTGATATCAGCAATGATGCCACCATAGCAGAAATACAATTGCTGATATCAAGAATTGATTTCTTACTAGTGAACATTTAAATTTTACACAGCAGAGATAGATTTCCTGCTAGTGCCAGCTTCTGTTCTTGATATCAGTTGTCAGATGGACACAGTGGAAATGTCTATTCTTGATACAACAGTTGAATCATTGCTGGTAAAAACTGTAATATTTGATATCAAGAATATACGTGTATCACTAGTGGAAACCTGCTAAATGTGGAAAAAGGTTTAGAATCTGGGAGACGATCTGGCGAGTAAAGTAAAGGGTTATATCGTCAACATAAAGAGAGGTTTCATGACTCGTGTCTTCGATTCTTGTTGGAACAGTCATGGGATCTTGCCTTATTTGCTCTTTCTCTATAACCTTCAGCACAGGCTATAAGATAGAGGTGATAGAGGACAGCCCTGTCGAGATCCTCTGCTCACAGGAAGAGTTAGAGATGATCTGCCCTGTTTGAACCACGGCCTGAAAGCAGATATATAAAGTTTTATCATCTGAATGAAGTTAGAGTCAAAGCCAAATACTTTAATTAATAATAATAATTAATAATAATACTTTAATTTTTAATTAAAAATACTTTAAGTAACTCCATTCAGGCCTATCAAAAGCTTTTTCAGCGTCTAAGCTGAGGGATGTCAGATGTCTCAAAAGTAGAGAAAACATGAAGAAGACATCGGACATTGTCAGAGGCCTGTCTACCTTTTCTAAAAGCTGTCTGATCTACATTAACAGGGTTTCTGCACATTTTTTAACAGGAAATTTAACACCTTTTAAGACCTTTTTAAGTCCTCTAAAATGAAAATTTAAGACTTTACCTGAACAAAAAAAAACAGGAAAGTGTTCAGTGTGTCAACACAGATTGATGCGGTGAAGCATTAGCGTGGCACAACTCGCCAGAGCCATGCTCAAGACAGGTCAAAGGGACGCAAAAACTTTTATGCCGAGTGCTGATTGACCTTACAACCCTGACAACAGGGCACCGGTCTCGTCAGTCGACCAACGTCTAAAGTGCAAGTGTAAGTCTCCGTTGCTGCGTTCACGGACTCATCGAACATTATGATGAAAGCGCCCTTGTTTGCTCGTGAAATTAGTTTCTTCTTTTGGTATGGGGCAACACCAAATCGTGCTAAATATACTGTTTTGTCTCTTCCACATTGTACTCGCGCACTCTGAGTCAGGGAACATTGCTGAACATGCTTATGGGCAAAGTACTTGCCTGCGACTACACATGCTTTTTGTGCTTCTCTGCTTTCATGTGTGAATCGAGCGCTTTGCGGCCCATTGTCCCCAGTTTTATCGTCTTTTTAGATAGAGCACACCTCCCTTCATGATTACTGCCTGTTTTTTTTGCCACCCCCGATACTTTTCGTCCTCCAACCAATTGTCATCAAACAAACATTTGCCCATGCTTGCGATTTCGCAAAATGCCGTGGTGGCGAAGTATCAACGCAACGCATTCATCAATCACTTACTCGTATGTATACACCCATGAAGTGCTGCCCCCAAATGTTGCTCTGGTCAAATAGCGGTTAAAAAAATAAATAAAAAAGACGAGTCGGACATGAAATTGAAGATCTCCTTATGAAAACATTACAGAATTCAAGACATTTTCAGACCGTAAAAATTGAAAATTTTATTTAAGACATTTCAAGACTTTTTAAATACCCGCGGGCACCCTGCATTAATCAATTCTCCAATCAGTGGTTTCCTTTTTATTTTATGTCAAAAGCAGTTTCCTACTGTAGATTCTCTTCTGCTTGAGTAATATGCATCGCTAAAAGCTTAATTCAGGCATATTAAAATGCTATTTTCTCCATATTAAGATCAACAATCTGCATTACTGTTATCAGAAACTGAACTGCTGATATCAAGAATCAGTAAAGATGTCAATCCCTGATATCAAGAGCTTTCACCATGTTAATCCTGATATCTGCGTTTATATTTCAGCATGATACACGTGTATTTCTGATATCAACGATTAGGGCAGGAATTTAGGACATCTAGAACGACTAATTTCACACTCATCATATCAGAAGTTAACAACACACACTCACTATGAAGATTAATATTGAATAAATAAATGTGTGTGTGTGTGTGTGTACAGGATCTCCTGCACTCTCAGGCTAAGCAGGCTGCCGTGTCTCTGCATGAGCAGCTTCTGGATCTGGAGAACCGGAGAGCGAGTCTGCAGGCGGAGGACAGGAGTCTGGGCTCACCACAGCACGAGAGAGAGCGCCTCCTCACTACGGTCAGCACACACACACACACACACACACACACATACACACACACACACACACACACACACACACACTGAGTTCCGCTCCTCTGACTCCAGCTTTGCTCTTTTGCTGATCTCAGGTGAAGGAGAATAACCAGGAGATCGCCAGCATGGAGAGACAGTGAGTGCTCTCACCCTGCAGCTGTACACACACACACACACACACACACACACACAACGGACCGATCGGCACTGTCAGGGGCAGTTACCCAGCTGATGGAGGAGAAACACCAACAGCCAATCAGAATCCAGAACTGGTTGT
>NC_141025.1:532500-537500 GCF_052040795.2 Danio rerio | reverse complement strand
ATTTTTCATGCAATGTTTGATACCGCACGGCGAATGAGAGAAAAAAACCTCAGCATTTCCCGGAAACTTAGATGCACTCGGCAGGTAGCGTCAGAAAGCCGCGTGTGTTATTCCGGTCACAAAATGCGGTGAAAATCCTACACAAGGTTAAAGTTTGGTTGTGGTGCTAACATGTTTACACTCGGTGCTATAGTTAGTTCGATACGAACAAACTGAATAAACAAAGAGCACTGGTCGCTCACTTACCAAATCTGTAGAGACAGGACAATCACCAGCAACTAGAGCCGCGTCTTTATGAAGAGGAGACTAAAGTGAATCCAGATCTCAGCGTTTGCAGATGAGAACAGCTCTCAGGTAAACAATAATCCTCCTTACACACGTAAGTTATTGTTGTCGAGCGTCGCGTACACTGTTAATCCACACGTGACTCCAGCTGCGCTCTCACAGAGAGAAAATGAAAACAAAACTTCACTGCAGCAAACTATAAAAGCAACACTTCACGCTTGTTCTGCCAACACAACGTGGCGTCTCTGTCGTCTAAACACTGTGACAGTAATGAATATTAATGAAGTTACACAATAGAGCGCTCTGATTGGTTTGAACCAAGCCTTACTCATGCATTAATGCAGCACACTGTAAGACGTAATAAGACACACTCTGGCACAGACGTCCAGTCTGCACGCTGGAATACACACTATTATCTCATGACCGTGACGCAGCTTCAAAAATTAGTTTCAAACCGGAAGAACCAATTTGCTTGAAATAATGCAAAAACAACCAATTTACACTTTTTAGTGAAATATAGGTGTCCTAATAGTGTTTATAGCAGTGTGGGACACATATACCACTGTCAACAGCTCAACACATGTGTTCTGGTGTTTCCTGACCCTCTAAGCTTCACTGAGTCACTCAAATCAGTGTTGTGTAATAATCAGTCCGCATTAAGCGACTACAACTGCTCAGAAAAAGGGAACACCAACATCAAAATATCACTCTCCTAGTGTTCCTGTTATTGTTGGAGCAGTGTGTGTATAATAGGTGACATTCTGAGTGGATTTCTCTCTCTCTTGTATACTGTAGTGCTGTATTTATACCTGTAGTGTATTGAGTGTGAGATGGGACTTGTATCAGGAATGTGTGTATTCTGTGTTGGCCGCTCTTTGTATAACTCGAGTTGGCCGTCTGTTTGTTTCTGTCCTGTTTTCACTACTGCAGACTAGTTCAGTAAACAGAAAGACAGAAGAAATGCCCGCATGTGTTCAGTGTTTTCCTCATCACAAGCACAACAGTAATCTGCTGGTGTTTGCTTTGGCTATGATTGTGATCTCCTGAAACACTGTGAGGTCTCTGTAGACTGATGGCATTTCATGCTGTTCAGCCTTATAATCTTAACATGCGAGCAAAATCTCTGTCAGCAGATAACTGTATATGCTGTGAGGGTCCACGATGAAGCGGTTCTGTGTGATCCGCAAGTAACTTTGTGTCAAGAACTGCAAGAACTCCTCCTTGTGGAAGTGTGTGGCAGTTTGTGCAGCCGGGAGATTCTCAATCAGTCTGCACCAGAGGCATGTTCACAGCCGTCTGTGCTTCCCGTCTCAGGAATGTAAGCAGCTGGTAGCGGGAGGATTGCTTAGTGGATAATTCCCCTCTTGTTGGTAAAGTTTGTGTATTGGATGTTGATCTTCAAGCGGTGTCGTTTGAGCACTGTGCTGATAGGCTCAACTATAGTGTACGATATAAAACACAGGAGTGCAGACAGTGGAGCGGTCGGCAGAGACGTCTGTACAGTAGCAATACAGGAAGCAGGACATAAAGTAAAAACTGAGCAGTAATTTTTCCACAAGGATGCCTCTGCTACATCGTCTTACTGTCGTTTGTACTGTAATGTGATGTGTGTATTTGTATAGTGCATGTATCATGTATTACCATATACCTAAAGCGCTTCACAGTCATGAGGGGGGGTGTGCAGCTCCACCTGATGATGCTCCGGCAGCCACAGGACCACAGCGCCAGGGCTTCACCACACACCAGCTGTAGGAGGAGTGGAGAGACCGTGATGGAGCCAATTCAGGAGATGGGGATGATGGAGGGAGTCTGGCCAGGACATTAGGGTTACACCCCTACTCTTTACCAGAAGTGCCTTGAGATTATTGAGCAGAGAGAGTCTGCTGGTCTCACCAACACCTCTGCCAACAGCAGCCCAGTGTCCCCATGTAGTCTCCCATCCAGACTCAGCCCTGCACAGCTCCAGTGAGGAGCCGCTCTTGGGCTGCTGGGAGAGTTCTGGGTCATTTACTGTCCAAAAAACACTTTCTAGTTGAATAAAGATGAGTCAGAATAATTTCCTGCTTCTGTGTTTCAGCATCTGCAGGAGGAGCGCGTGGCTCTGGCTCAGAGGAGGGACAGCTTCAGGAAGACGCTTCACAGAATGTTGGAGCAGAATGAGACTCTGAAGAAGCAGCTGCAGGAGAACGAGGTGCACGCGGAGGTCAGGTTACATGCATGCACACACACACACACACACACACACACTAGATACACACACACCCACAGACGCACACACAGACGCACACACTATCTAGTCCAGGGGTGTCCAAACTTTTTGGGCCGAGGGCCAGATGCAAAAAAACAAACGTTGTCGCGGGCCAAATTTTACATACATCACACAGACACGCACATATATATATATATAGTTGAAGTCAGTATTGTTAGCCCCCCTAAATTATTAGTCCCTGTTTATTTTTTCCCCAATTTCTGTTTAACGGAGAGAAGATTTTTTTTCCACACATTTCTAAACATATTAGTTTTAGTAACTCATTTCTAATAACTGATTTATTTTATCTTTGCCATAATGACAGTAAATAATATTTGACTAGATATTTTTAAGACACTTCTATACAGCTTAAAGTGACATTTAAAGGCTTAACTAGGTTAATCAAGTTAACTAGTCAAGTTAAGGTAATTAGGCAAGTTATTTTATAACAATGGTTTGTTCTGAAGACTTAAGGGGCTAATAATTTTGACCTTAAAATGGTTCATAAAAAAAATTTAAACCGCTTTTTATTCTAGCCGAAATAAAACATAAGTCTTTCTCCAAAAGAAAAAAATATTATCAAACATACTGTAAAAATGTCCTTGCTCTGTTACACATCATTTGGGAAATATTTAAAAAAGAAGAAATAAATCAAAGAGGGGCTAATAATTCAGATTTCAACTGTGTGTAGATAGATAGATAGATAGATAGATAGACAGACAGACAGACAGACAGACAGACAGACAGACAGACAGACAGACAGACAGACAGACAGACAGACAGACAGACAGACAGATAGATAGATAGATAGATCATAACAAGAACTGCTGCTTAATTGAATGCATGTAATAGCGACACCCGGTGGTTATTTATTGAATTGCGTTCATTTTTGTATAGCGGGCCAGATTCTATTGATATTTATAAAAAGCCTCGCGGGCCGCCACAAAACTGATTGCGGGCCGCAGATGGCCCGCGGGCCGTAGTTTGGACACACCTGATCTAGTCCATCATCACTGCGCATCTTTCAGCATCACAGACAGAAACACAGATGTTGGACACGCCCCTCTGTTTAAAGACATCCCATAATAATGTAAGTTCCTCATAGAATGGTCAGCTGATCAGTCTAAACCTATCAGAGCGCAGGATCCACACAACAGCAGGTGTACATCATTATACTGCAGTAAACACAGGAGAGCGTCAGCGATCCCCAAACACACTGCTGCACTCTGATTGGCCTAGAGTAAGGTGTGTGTTGAGGAGAGCTGTGAGCTGAGGCTGATACACACTTGTGCGCACGCACGCACACACACGCTCACTCATGTGCTGTTTTGTGTTTGTGTGTGTGGTGTGTTTTCCTCCAGCTTACCAACATGGAGAGGAAGTGGCAGCACCATGAGCAGAACAACTTCCTGATGAAGGAGTGTATCCTTAAGTGTGTGTGTGTGTGTGAGTGTTAATGCTGGTGTATTCTTCTGTGTGGAGTAGAGTTCTGCAATCCCGCGGCAGATTTCTGCATCGCTTGAATAAATTTCCGATTAAAGCGCAGGAGCAGTCGTTAACGGGTTTAATTTGGGACGGGAGCGGGCCGTCTAGCAATATCGCTCCCGACTCCCGAGCGAGCACGCGTATGCATGTGTGTAAATGAAACAGCGAGATGCTGTGTTTAGCTTTTGTTGCTGGTGTGTATGTATGTGTGTGTGTGCACGCGCGAATGAGAGGTGTGTGTGCGTGCGCGCGCGAATGAGAGAGAGCGCTTTGCCATTGTGTGTGCTTGGTGCTTGCTTGCTTGCTTGCTTGCTTGTGTGTGTGTGTGTGTGTGTGTGTGTGTGTGTGTGTGTGTGTGTGTGTGTGTGTGTGTGTGTGTGTGTGTGTGTTAGTGCACGCACGCGTGAATGAGAGAGATAGCTTTGTCTGTGTGTGTGTGTCATTCATTCATTCATTTTCTTGTCGGCTTAGTCCCTTTATTAATCCGGGGTCGCCACAGCGGAATGAACCGCCAACTTATCCAGCAAGTTTTTACGCAGCGAATGCCCTTCCAGCTGCAACCCATCTTTGGGAAACGATTACACAAACATTCACACACACACACTCATTCACTACGGACAATTTAGCCTACCCAATTCCCCTATAGTGCATGTCTTCGGACTGTGGGGGAAACCGGAGCACCCGGAGGAAACCCACGCAAACGCAGGGAGAACATGCAAACTCCACACAGAAACACCAACTGACCCGAGGTTCGAACCAGCGACCTTCTTGCTGTGAGGCGACAGCACTACCTACTTCGCCACTGCCTCGCCCTGTGTGTGTGTTTATACAGACAGCTTGTTATAGGCTGTCTGGACTCTGTATAGCTGGGTGGTTTTCGGTTTTGTCCCCCCCCGTCCTACCGCGGCGGGTGGAAAACGAGGTGGGTTAGGCAGCGGGACAACAAATGCTGAATGTAAGCGGGAGCAGTCTGGTTCGGGCT